>NC_083100.1:100927362-101011362 GCF_949774975.1 Lagenorhynchus albirostris | reverse complement strand
GAGCAAATGAAGACCCTTTGAAGTCATATTGCATGGTACCCATTCCACGGGTCTCAACTCTCCAGGTTTAAGGGATTCTTCCTTCAGCTAAAACATGCATGTGGAACCCAGAGTATGATCAACCGTGTGATCGGGAGACGTGTTCCAATATGTCTCCGTTTTCATCCTCTGGTACTCGGGTGCAACATTCCAGAAGCTTTACTAACACTCTCCCAACTTGGAGAGTCAGTGCCTTTAACCTCCTGTTTGGCCCAGTTTGCAATTTCTGCAGAAGTTGAACAGGAATAGGGAGGACCAATGAGAGACTAGCTGGAGGTGTCTGGACGGGCAAATTTAACTCTCATTTCGCACCAGGAAGAGGAATTAACCAAAGGCTCAGCATGCCGTGCCAGAACCAGATTAGGGCCTGAAGCCATCCTGCGGTGTTGCGGCCAGCTCACGAGAAAGCGAGTTGAAGAAAGGAGCTCAGGGGCACTGTAATTCACAAACCTGCCGAGTTATAAATGACAGCTATCGTCCAAAAATATACTGAAGTAAGGCTGCCAAGAGGACTTGAAAGCGGGGCAGAATTGCAGGAAACCGATTTCAGGAGGTAGACTGGAATTGCATTTAAAGCATAGGAAAAGAGGCAGAACGTCCACAATGATGCACTTGGCTAAAAAGGGCGTATGAGTTTTTTCCTGAATATATTCAGGAAAAAACGCATACGCCCTTTTTGGCCAACCAAGCAAGCTTGCAAAGGAAATCTGCACTACAATGAAGTCTCACTTCCCCCCGGTCAAAAGGGCCATCTGAAAAAAGTGTAAAATCCAGAAAGGCAGGACAGGCCATGGAGAACTGGGAGCCTTGTTATGCTGATGGGTGGGATGTAAATTGCCAACAACCGCTCCGGAGAAGTGTATGGTGTTTCCTGAAACATCTAAAAAACAAAGCAACAGAGCCTAGGGCACTTCCACTTATGGTCCTATAGCTTAGGGAAATTAAAATCAAAAAGACAGAGCCACCCAAAAGGTTGGGACGGCTCTGCTTACAAGAAACTCATTTACGGTACAAGTTCAATATCGCAGAAAGTGAAAAATGGATAAAGAAGTTGTGGTACTTACGTACAATGCAATATCACTCAGCAAGGAAATCTATGTCATCAGGCCCGTAGCACCATAATGAGTGGATTCAGGTACGATGATTCTAACTGAAATAGGTCACACAGAAAAAGAAACATCATAAGATATCACTAATACACGGAATGTAAACTTGGCTACAGAGGAACTGAATTACAAAACAGAGCAGGGTCTTAAATTTAGAAACCCAACTTATGCTTGCTTAAGGGGAAAGGTGAGTTTGGGTGCTGCATAAAACCAGAGATTGAAATGAGCACAGAAAAAGTTCCTTAAGCCAAATATGGAATAGACAACAGCTATTCCTTGCTCAAGGAAACGGACTCAACACCCCATATTAAACGCCTAAGAATGTACCTGACTAGGAAGTATCTTAAAACCTATGGACTGCTATGTCTCCGAAAGAGAATCAAGCGTGTGTACAGGGGCATAAACGCAGCAGTGATAGGATTGGAGAGGTTCGGTGAGCAAATGAAGACCCTTTGAAGTCATATTGCATGGTTCCCATTCCACGGGTCTCAACTCTCCAGGTTTAAGGGATTCTTCCTTCAGCTAAAACATGCATGTGGAACCCAGAGTATGATCAACCATGTGATCGGGAGACGTGTTCCAATATGTGTCAGTTTTCGTCCCCTGGTACTCGGGTGCAATATTCCAGACGCTTTACTAACACTCTCCCGACTTGGAGAGTCAGTGCCTTTAACCTCCTGTTTGGCCCAGTTTGCAATTTCTGCGGAAGATGAACAGGAATAGGGAGAACCAATGAGAGACTAGCTGGAGGTGTCTGGACGGGCAAATTTAACTCTCATTTCCCACCAGGAAGAGGAATTAACCAAAGGCTCAGCGTGCCGTGCCGGAACCAGATTAGGGCCTGAAGCCATCCTGCGGTGTTGCGGCCAGCTCACGACAAAGCGAGTTGAAGAAAGGAGCTCAGGGGCACAGAAATTCACAAACCTGCAGAGTTATAAATGACAGCTATCGTCCAAAAATATACTGAAGTAAGGCTGCCAAGAGGACTTGAAAGCGGGGCAGAATTGCAGGAAACCGATTTCAGGAGGTAGACTGGAATTGCATTTAAAGCATAGGAAAAGAGGCAGAACGTCCACAATGATGCACTTGGCCAAAAAGGGCGTATGCGTTTTTTCCTGAATATATTCAGGAAAAAACGCATACGCCCTTTTTGGCCAACCAAGCAAGCTTGCAAAGGAAATCTGCACTACAATGAAGTCTCACTTCCCCCCGGTCAAAAGGGCCATCTGAAAAAAGTGTAAAATCCAGAAAGGCAGGACAGGCCATGGAGAACTGGGAGCCTTGTTATGCTGATGGGCGGGATGTAAATTGCCAACAGCCACTCGGGAGAAGTGTATGGTGTTTCCTGAAACATCTAAAAAACAAAGCAACAGAGCCTAGGGCATTTTCCACTTATGGTCCTATAGCATAGAGAAATTAAAATCAAAAAGACAAAGCCACCCCAAAGGTTGGGACGGCTCTGTTTACAAGAACCTGGTATACGGTACAAGTTCAATATCGCAGAAAGTGAAAAATGGATAAAGAAGTTGTGGTACTTACGTACAATGCAGTATCACTCAGCAAGGAAATCTATGTCATCAGGCCCGTAGCAGCATAATGAGTGGATTCAGGTATGATGATTCTAACTGAAATAAGTCACACAGAAAAAGAAACATCATAAGATATCACTAATACACGGAATGTAAACGTGGCTACACAGGAACTGAATTACAAAACAGAACAGGGTCTCAAATTTAGAAAAGCAACTTATGCTTGCTTAAGGGGAAAGGTGAGTTGGGGTGCTGCATAAAACCAGAGATTGAAATGAGCACAGATAAAGTTCCTTAAGCCAAATATGGAATAGACAACAGCTACTCCTTGCTCAACGAAACGGACTCATCACCCCATATTAAACACCTAAGAATGTACCTGACTAGTAAGTAGCTTAAAACCTAAGGAATGCTATGTCTCCGAAAGAGAATCAAGCGTGTGTACAGGGGCATAAACGCAGCAGTGATAGGATTGGAGAGGTTCGCTGAGCAAATGAAGACCCTTTGAAGTCATATTGCATGGTACCCATTCCACGGGTCTCAACTCTCCAGGTTTAAGGGATTCTTCCTTCAGCTAAAACATGCATGTGGAACCCAGAGTATGATCAACCGTGTGATCGGGAGACGTGTTCCAATATGTCTCAGTTTTCATCCTCTGGTACTCGGGTTCAACATTCCAGAAGCTTTACTAACACTCTCCCGACTTGGAGAGTCAGTGCCTTTAACCTCCTGTTTGGCCCAGTTTGCAATTTCTGCAGAAGATGAACACGAATAGGGAGGACCAATGAGAGACTAGCTGGAGGTGTCTGGACGGGCAAATTTAACTCTCATTTCGCACCAGGAAGAGGAATTAACCAAAGGCTCAGCGTGCCGTGCCAGAACCAGATTAGGGCCTGAAGCCATCCTGCGGTGTTGCGGCCAGCTCACGAGAAAGCGAGTTGAAGAAAGGAGCTCAGGGGCACTGTAATTCACAAACCTGCCGAGTTATAAATGACAGCTATCGTCCAAAAATATACTGAAGTAAGGCTGCCAAGAGGACTTGAAAGCGGGGCAGAATTGCAGGAAACCGATTTCAGGAGGTAGACTGGAATTGCATTTAAAGCATAGGAAAAGAGGCAGAACGTCCACAATGATGCACTTGGCCAAAAAGGGCGTATGCGTTTTTTCCTGAATATATTCAGGAAAAAACGCATACGCCCTTTTTGGCCAACCAAGCAAGCTTGCAAAGGAAATCTGCACTACAATGAAGTCTCACTTCCCCCCGGTCAAAAGGGCCATCTGAAAAAAGTGTAAAATCCAGAAAGGCAGGACAGGCCATGGAGAACTGGGAGCCTTGTTATGCTGATGGGCGGGATGTAAATTGCCAACAGCCACTCGGGAGAAGTGTATGGTGTTTCCTGAAACATCTAAAAAACAAAGCAACAGAGCCTAGGGCATTTTCCACTTATGGTCCTATAGCTTAGAGAAATTAAAATAAAAAAGACAAAGCCACCCCAAAGGTTGGGACGGCTCTGTTTACAAGAACATGGTTTACGGTACAAGTTCAATATCTCAGAAAGTGAAAAATGGATAAAGAAGTTGTGGTACTTACGAACAATGCAGTATCACTCAGCAAGGAAATCTATGTCATCAGGCCCGTAGCAGCATAATGAGTGGATTCAGGTATGATGATTCTAACTGAATTAAGTCACACAGAAAAAGAAACATCATAAGATATCACTAATACATGGAATGTAAACGTGGCTACACAGGAACTGAATTACAAAACAGAACAGGGTCTCAAATTTAGAAACCCAACTTATGCTTGCTTAAGGGGAAAGGTGAGTTGGGGTGCTGCATAAAACCAGAGATTGAAATGAGCACAGATAAAGTTCCTTAAGCCAAATATGGAATAGACAACAGCTACTCCTTGCTCAACGAAACGGACTCATCACCCCATATTAAACACCTAAGAATGTACCTGACTAGTAAGTAGCTTAAAACCTAAGGAATGCTATGTCTCCGAAAGAGAATCAAGCGTGTGTACAGGGGCATAAACGCAGCAGTGATAGGATTGGAGAGGTTCGGTGAGCAAATGAAGACCCTTTGAAGTCATATTGCATGGTACCCATTCCACGGGTCTCAACTCTCCAGGTTTAAGGTATTCTTCCTTCAGCTAAAACATGCATGTGGAACCCAGAGTATGATCAACCGTGTGATCGGGAGACGTGTTCCAATATGTCTCCGTTTTCATCCTCTGGTACTCGGGTGCAACATTCCAGAAGCTTTACTAACACTCTCCCAACTTGGAGAGTCAGTGCCTTTAACCTCCTGTTTGGCCCAGTTTGCAATTTCTGCAGAAGTTGAACAGGAATAGGGAGGACCAATGAGAGACTAGCTGGAGGTGTCTGGACGGGCAAATTTAACTCTCATTTCGCACCAGGAAGAGGAATTTACCAAAGGCTCAGCATGCCGTGCCAGAACCAGATTAGGGCCTGAAGCCATCCTGCGGTGTTGCGGCCAGCTCACGAGAAAGCGAGTTGAAGAAAGGAGCTCAGGGGCACTGTAATTCACAAACCTGCCGAGTTATAAATGACAGCTATCGTCCAAAAATATACTGAAGTAAGGCTGCCAAGAGGACTTGAAAGCGGGGCAGAATTGCAGGAAACCGATTTCAGGAGGTAGACTGGAATTGCATTTAAAGCATAGGAAAAGAGGCAGAACGTCCACAATGATGCACTTGGCTAAAAAGGGCGTATGAGTTTTTTCCTGAATATATTCAGGAAAAAACGCATACGCCCTTTTTGGCCAACCAAGCAAGCTTGCAAAGGAAATCTGCACTACAATGAAGTCTCACTTCCCCCCGGTCAAAAGGGCCATCTGAAAAAAGTGTAAAATCCAGAAAGGCAGGACAGGCCATGGAGAACTGGGAGCCTTGTTATGCTGATGGGCGGGATGTAAATTGCCAACAACCGCTCCGGAGAAGTGTATGGTGTTTCCTGAAACATCTAAAAAACAAAGCAACAGAGCCTAGGGCACTTCCACTTATGGTCCTATAGCTTAGGGAAATTAAAATCAAAAAGACAGAGCCACCCAAAAGGTTGGGACGGCTCTGCTTACAAGAAACTCATTTACGGTACAAGTTCAATATCGCAGAAAGTGAAAAATGGATAAAGAAGTTGTGGTACTTACGTACAATGCAATATCACTCAGCAAGGAAATCTATGTCATCAGGCCCGTAGCAGCATAATGAGTGGATTCAGGTACGATGATTCTAACTGAAATAGGTCACACAGAAAAAGAAACATCATAAGATATCACTAATACACGGAATGTAAACTTGGCTACAGAGGAACTGAATTACAAAACAGAGCAGGGTCTCAAATTTAGAAACCCAACTTATGCTTGCTTAAGGGGAAAGGTGAGTTTGGGTGCTGCATAAAACCAGAGATTGAAATGAGCACAGAAAAAGTTCCTTAAGCCAAATATGGAATAGACAACAGCTATTCCTTGCTCAAGGAAACGGACTCAACACCCCATATTAAACGCCTAAGAATGTACCTGACTAGGAAGTATCTTAAAACCTATGGACTGCTATGTCTCCGAAAGAGAATCAAGCGTGTGTACAGGGGCATAAACGCAGCAGTGATAGGATTGGAGAGGTTCGGTGAGCAAATGAAGACCCTTTGAAGTCATATTGCATGGTACCCATTCCACGGGTCTCAACTCTCCAGGTTTAAGGGATTCTTCCTTCAGCTAAAACATGCATGTGGAACCCAGAGTATGATCAACCATGTGATCGGGAGACGTGTTCCAATATGTGTCAGTTTTCGTCCCCTGGTACTCGGGTGCAATATTCCAGACGCTTTACTAACACTCTCCCGACTTGGAGAGTCAGTGCCTTTAACCTCCTGTTTGGCCCAGTTTGCAATTTCTGCGGAAGATGAACAGGAATAGGGAGAACCAATGAGAGACTAGCTGGAGGTGTCTGGACGGGCAAATTTAACTCTCATTTCCCACCAGGAAGAGGAATTAACCAAAGGCTCAGCATGCCGTGCCGGAACCAGATTAGGGCCTGAAGCCATCCTGCGGTGTTGCGGCCAGCTCACGAGAAAGCGAGTTGAAGAAAGGAGCTCAGGGGCACAGAAATTCACAAACCTGCAGAGTTATAAATGACAGCTATCGTCCAAAAATATACTGAAGTAAGGCTGCCAAGAGGACTTGAAAGCGGGGCAGAATTGCAGGAAACCGATTTCAGGAGGTAGACTGGAATTGCATTTAAAGCATAGGAAAAGAGGCAGAACGTCCACAATGATGCACTTGGCCAAAAAGGGCGTATGCGTTTTTTCCTGAATATATTCAGGAAAAAACGCATACGCCCTTTTTGGCCAACCAAGCAAGCTTGCAAAGGAAATCTGCACTACAATGAAGTCTCACTTCCCCCCGGTCAAAAGGGCCATCTGAAAAAAGTGTAAAATCCAGAAAGGCAGGACAGGCCATGGAGAACTGGGAGCCTTGTTATGCTGATGGGCGGGATGTAAATTGCCAACAGCCACTCGGGAGAAGTGTATGGTGTTTCCTGAAACATCTAAAAAACAAAGCAACAGAGCCTAGGGCATTTTCCACTTATGGTCCTATAGCATAGAGAAATTAAAATCAAAAAGACAAAGCCACCCCAAAGGTTGGGACGGCTCTGTTTACAAGAACCTGGTATACGGTACAAGTTCAATATCGCAGAAAGTGAAAAATGGATAAAGAAGTTGTGGTACTTACGTACAATGCAGTATCACTCAGCAAGGAAATCTATGTCATCAGGCCCGTAGGAGCATAATGAGTGGATTCAGGTATGATGATTCTAACTGAAATAAGTCACACAGAAAAAGAAACATCATAAGATATCACTAATACACGGAATGTAAACGTGGCTACACAGGAACTGAATTACAAAGCAGAACAGGGTCTCAAATTTAGAAACCCAACTTATGCTTGCTTAAGGGGAAAGGTGAGTTGGGGTGCTGCATAAAACCAGAGATTGAAATGAGCACAGATAAAGTTCCTTAAGCCAAATATGGAATAGACAACAGCAACACCTTGCTCAACGAAACGGACTGATCACCCCATATTAAACACCTAAGAATGTACCTGACTAGTAAGTAGCTTAAAACCTAAGGAATGCTATGTCTCCGAAAGAGAATCAAGCGTGTGTACAGGGGCATAAACGCAGCAGTGATAGGATTGGAGAGGTTCGGTGAGCAAATGAAGACCCTTTGAAGTCATATTGCATGGTACCCATTCCACGGGTCTCAAATCTCCAGGTTTAAGGGATTCTTCCTTCAGCTAAAACATGCATGTGGAACCCAGAGTATGATCAACCGTGTGATCGGGAGACGTGTTCCAATATGTCTCAGTTTTCATCCTCTGGTACTCGGGTGCAACATTCCAGACGCTTTAGTAACACTCTCCCGACTTCGAGAGTCAGTGCCTTTAACCTCCTGTTTGGCCCAGTTTGCAATTTCTGCAGAAGATGAACACGAACAGGGAGGACCAATGAGAGACTAGCTGGAGGTGTCTGGACGGGCAAATTTAACTCACATTTCCCACCAGGAAGAGGAATTAACCAAAGGCTCAGCGTGCCGTGCCAGAACCAGATTAGGGCCTGAAGCCATCCTGCGGTGTTGCGGCCAGCTCACGAGAAAGCGAGTTGAAGAAAGGAGCTCAGGGGGAATGTAATTCACAAACCTGCAGAGTTATAAATGACAGCTATCGTCCAAAAATATACTGAAGTAAGGCTGCCAAGAGGACTTGAAAGCGGGGCACAATTGCAGGAAACCGATTTCAGGAGGTAGACTGGAATTGCATTTAAAGCATAGGAAAAGAGGCAGAACGTCCACAATGATGCACTTGGCCAAAAAGGGCGTATGCGTTTTTTCCTGAATATATTCAGGAAAAAACGCATACGCCCTTTTTGGCCAACCAAGCAAGCTTGCAAAGGAAATCTGCACTACAATGAAGTCTCACTTCCCCCCGGTCAAAAGGGCCATCTGAAAAAAGTGTAAAATCCAGAAAGGCAGGACAGGCCATGGAGAATTGGGAGCCTTGTTATGCTGATGGGCGGGATGTAAATTGCCAACAGCCACTCGGGAGAAGTGTATGGTGTTTCCTGAAACATCTAAAAAACAAAGCAACAGAGCCTGGGGCACTTCCACTTATGGTCCTATAGCTTAGGGAAATTAAAATCAAAAAGACACAGCCACCCCAAAGGTTGGGACGGCTCTGTTTACAAGAACCTGGTTTACGCTACAATTTCAATATCGCAGAAAGTTAAAAATGGATAAAGAAGTTGTGGTACTTACGTACAATGCAATATCACTCAGCAATGAAATCTATGTCATCAGGCCCGTAGCAGCATAATGAGTGGATTCAGGTACGATGATTCTAACTGAAATAAGTCTCACAGAAAAAGAAACATCATAAGATATCACTAACACACGGAATGTAAACTTGGCTACATAGGAACTGAATTACAAAACAGAACAGGGTCTCAAATTTAGAAAACCAACTTATGCTTCCTTAAGGGGAAAGGTGAGTTGGGGTGCTGCATAAAACCAGAGATTGAAATGAGCACAGATAAAGTTCCTTAAGCCAAATATGGAATAGACAACAGCTACTCCTTGCTCAACGAAACGGACTCATCACCCCATATTAAACACCTAAGAATGTACCTGACTAGTAAGTAGCTTAAAACCTAAGGAATGCTATGTCTCCGAAAGAGAATCAAGCGTGTGTACAGGGGCATAAACGCAGCAGTGATAGGATTGGAGAGTTTCGGTGAGCAAATGAAGACCCTTTGAAGTCATATTGCATGGTACCCATTCCACGGGTCTCAACTCTCCAGGTTTAAGGGATTCTTCCTTCAGCTAAAACATGCATGTGGAACCCAGAGTATGATCAACCGTGTGATCGGGAGACGTGTTCCAATATGTCTCAGTTTTCATCCTCTGGTACTCGGGTGCAACATTCCAGACGCTTTACTAACACTCTCCCGACTTGGAGAGTCAGTGCCTTTAACCTCCTGTTTGGCCCAGTTTGCAATTTCTGCAGAAGATGAACACGAATAGGGAGGACCAATGAGAGACTAGCTGGAGGTGTCTGGACGGGCAAATTTAACTCTCATTTCGCACCAGGAAGAGGAATTAACCAAAGGCTCAGCATGCCGTGCCGGAACCAGATTAGGGCCTGAAGCCATCCTGCGGTTTTGCGGCCAGCTCACGAGAAAGCGAGTTGAAGAAAGGAGCTCAGGGGCACTGTAATTCACAAACCTGCAGAGTTATAAATGACAGCTATCGTCCAAAAATATACTGAAGTAAGGCTGCCAAGAGGACTTGAAAGCGGGGCAGAATTGCAGGAAACCGATTTCAGGAGGTAGACTGGAATTGCATTTAAAGCATAGGAAAAGAGGCAGAACGTCCACAATGATGCACTTGGCCAAAAAGGGCGTATGCGTTTTTTCCTGAATATATTCAGGAAAAAACGCATACGCCCTTTTTGGCCAACCAAGCAAGCTTGCAAAGGAAATCTGCACTACAATGAAGTCTCACTTCCCCCCGGTCAAAAGGGCCATCTGAAAAAAGTGTAAAATCCAGAAAGGCAGGACAGGCCATGGAGAACTGGGAGCCTTGTTATGCTGATGGGCGGGATGTAAATTGCCAACAGCCACTCGGGAGAAGTGTATGGTGTTTCCTGAAACATCTAAAAAACAAAGCAACAGAGCCTAGGGCACTTCCACTTATGGTCCTATAGCTTAGGGAAATTAAAATCAAAAAGACAGAGCCACCCAAAAGGTTGGGACGGCTCTGTTTACAAGAAACTCATTTAGGGTACAAGTTCAATATCGCAGAAGTTAAAAATGGATAAAGAAGTTGTGGTACTTACGTACAATGCAATATCACTCAGCAATGAAATCTATGTCATCAGGCCCGTAGCAGCATAATGAGTGGATTCAGGTACGATGATTCTAACTGAAATAAGTCTCACAGAAAAAGAAACATCATAAGATATCACTAACACACGGAATGTAAACTTGGCTACATAGGAACTGAATTACAAAACAGAACAGGGTCTCAAATTTAGAAAACCAACTTATGCTTCCTTAAGGGGAAAGGTGAGTTGGGGTGCTGCATAAAACCAGAGATTGAAATGAGCACAGATAAAGTTCCTTAAGCCAAATATGGAATAGACAAGAGCTACTCCTTGCTCAACGAAATGGACTCAACACCCCATATTAAACGCCTAAGAATGTACCTGACTAGGAAGTATCTTAAAACCTATGGACTGCTATGTCTCCGAAAGAGAATCAAGCGTGTGTACAGGGGCATAAATGCAGCAGTGATAGGATTGGAGAGGTTCGGTGAGCAAATGAAGACCCTTTGAAGTCATATTGCATGGTACCCATTCCACGGGTCTCAACTCTCCAGGTTTAAGGGATTCTTCCTTCAGCTAAAACATGCATGTGGAACCCAGAGTATGATCAACCGTGTGATCGGGAGACGTGTTCCAATATGTCTCAGTTTTCATCCTCTGGTACTCGGGTGCAACATTCCAGATGCTTTACTAACACTCTCCCGACTTGGAGAGTCAGTGCCTTTAACCTCCTGTTTGGCCCAGTTTGCAATTTCTGCGGAAGATGAACAGGAATAGGGAGAACCAATGAGAGACTAGCTGGAGGGGTCTGGACGGGCAAATTTAACTCTCATTTCCCACCAGGAAGAGGAATTAACCAAAGGCTCAGCGTGCCGCGCCGGAACCAGATTAGGGCCTGAAGCCATCCTGTGGTGTTGCGGCCAGCTCACGAGAAAGTGAGTTGAAGAAAGGAGCTCAGGGGCACTGTAATTCACAAACCTGCAGAGTTATAAATGACAGCTATCGTCCAAAAATATACTGAAGTAAGGCTGCCAAGAGGACTTGAAAGCGGGGCAGAATTGCAGGAAACCGATTTCAGGAGGTAGACTGGAATTGCATTTAAAGCATAGGAAAAGAGGCAGAACGTCCACAATGATGCACTTGGCCAAAAAGGGCGTATGCGTTTTTTCCTGAATATATTCAGGAAAAAACGCATACGCCCTTTTTGGCCAACCAAGCAAGCTTGCAAAGGAAATCTGCACTACAATGAAGTCTCACTTCCCCCCGGTCAAAAGGGCCATCTGAAAAAAGTGTAAAATCCAGAAAGGCAGCACAGGCCATGGAGAACTGGGAGCCTTGTTATGCTGATGGGCGGGATGTAAATTGCCAACAGCCACTCGGGAGAAGTGTATGGTGTTTCCTGAAACATCTAAAAAACAAAGCAACAGAGCCTAGGGCACTTCCACTTATGGTCCTATAGCTTAGGGAAATTAAAATCAAAAAGACACAGCCACACCAAAGGTTGGGACGGCTCTGTTTACAAGAAACTCATTTACGGTACAAGTTCAATATCGCAGAAAGTGAAAAATGGATAAAGAAGTTGTGGTACTTACGTACAATGCAATATCACTCACAATGAAATCTATGTCATCAGGACCGTAGCAGCATAATGAGTGGATTCAGGTACGATGATTCTAACTGAAATAAGTCTCACAGGAAAAGAAACATCATAAGATATCACTAACACACGGAATGTAAACTTGGATACATAGGAACTGAATTACAAAACAGAACAGGGTCTCAAATTTAGAAAACCAACTTATGCTTCCTTAAGGGGAAAGGTGAGTTTGGGTGCTGCATAAAACCAGAGATTGAAATGAGCACAGATAAAGTTCCTTAAGCCAAATATGGAATAGACAAGAGCTACTCCTTGCTCAACGAAATGGACTCAACACCCCATATTAAACGCCTAAGAATGTACCTGACTAGGAAGTATCTTAAAACCTATGGACTGCTATGTCTCCAAAAGAGAATCAAGCGTGTGTACAGGGGCATAAACGCAGCAGTGATAGGATTGGAGAGGTTCGGTGAGCAAATGAAGACCCTTTGAAGTCATATTGCATGGTACCCATTCCACGGGTCTCAACTCTCCAGGTTTAAGGGATTCTTCCTTCAGCTAAAACATGCATGTGGAACCCAGAGTATGATCAACCGTGTGATCGGGAGACGTGTTCCAATATGTGTCAGTTTTCGTCCCCTGGTACTCGGGTGCAACATTCCAGACGCTTTACTAACACTCTCCCGACTTGGAGAGTCAGTGCCTTTAACCTCCTGTTTGGCCCAGTTTGCAATTTCTGCGGAAGATGAACAGGAATAGGGAGAACCAATGACAGACTAGCTGGAGGTGTCTGGACGGGCAAATTTAACTCTCATTTCCCACCAGGAAGAGGAAATAACCAAAGGCTCAGCGTGCCGTGCCAGAACCAGATTAAGGCCTGAAGCCATCCTGTGGTGTTGCGGCCAGCTCACGAGAAAGCGAGTTGAAGAAAGGAGCTCAGGGGCACTGTAATTCACAAACCTGCCGAGTTATAAATGACAGCTATCGTCCAAAAATATACTGAAGTAAGGCTGCCAAGAGGACTTGAAAGCGGGGCAGAATTGCAGGAAACCGATTTCAGGAGGTAGACTGGAATAGCATTTACAGCATAGGAAAAGAGGCAGAACGTCCACAATGATGCACTTGGCCAAAAAGGGCGTATGCGTTTTTTCCTGAATATATTCAGGAAAAAACGCATACGCCCTTTTTGGCCAACCAAGGAAGCTTGCAAAGGAAATCTGCACTACAATGAAGTCTCACTTCCCCCCGGTCAAAAGGGCCATCTGAAAAAAGTGTAAAATCCAGAAAGGCAGGACAGGCCATGGAGAACTGGGAGCCTTGTTATGCTGATGGGCGGGATGTAAATTGCCAACAGCCACTCGGGAGAAGTGTATGGTGTTTCCTGAAACATCTAAAAAACAAAGCAACAGAGCCTAGGGCACTTCCACTTATGGTCCTATAGCTTAGGGAAATTAAAATCAAAAAGACACAGCCACCCCAAAGGTTGGGACGGCTCTGTTTACAAGAACCTGGTTTACAGTACAAGTTCAATATCGCAGAAAGTGAAAAATGGATAAAGAAGTTGTGGTACTTACGTACAATGCAGTATCACTCAGCAATGAAATCTATGTCATCAGGCCCGTAGCAGCATAATGAGTGGATTCAGGTAAGATGATTCTAACTGAAATAAGTCACACAGAAAAAGAAACATCATAAGATATCACTAATACACGGAATGTAAACTTGGCTACAGAGGAACTGAATTCCAAAACAGAACAGGGTCTCAAATTTAGAAACCCAACTTATGCTTGCTTAAGGGGAAAGGTGAGTTGGCGTGCTGCATAAAACCAGAGATTGAAATGAGCACAGATAAAGTTCCTTAAGCAAAATATGGAATAGACAAGAGCTACTCCTTGCTCAAGGAAATGGACTCAACACACCATATTAAACGCCTAAGAATGTACCTGACTAGGAAGTATCTTAAAACCTATGGATTGCTATGTCTCTGAAAGAGAATCAAGCGTGTGTACAGGGGCATAAACGCAGCAGTGATAGGATTGGAGAGGTTCGGTGAGCAAATGAAGACCCTTTGAAGTCATATTGCATGGTACCCATTCCACGGGTCTCAACTCTCCAGGTTTAAGGGATTCTTCCTTCAGCTAAAACATGCATGTGGAACCCAGAGTATGATCAACCGTGTGATCGGGAGACGTGTTCCAATATGTGTCAGTTTTCGTCCCCTGGTACTCGGGTGCAACATTCCAGACGCTTTACTAACACTCTCCCGACTTGGAGAGTCAGTGCCTTTAACCTCCTGTTTGGCCCAGTTTGCAATTTCTGCGGAAGATGAACAGGAATAGGGAGAACCAATGAGAGACTAGCTGGAGGTGTCTGCACGGGCAAATTTAACTCTCATTTCCCACCAGGAAGAGGAATTAACCAAAGGCTCAGCGTGCCGTGCCGGAACCAGATTAGGGCCTGAAGCAATCATGCGGTGTTGCGCCAGCTCACAAGAAAGAGAGTTGAAGAAAGGAGCTCAGGGGCACTGTAATTCACAAACCTGCCGAGTTATAAATGACAGCTATCGTCCAAAAATATACTGAAGTAAGGCTGCCAAGAGGACTTGAAAGCGGGGCAGAATTGCAGGAAACCGATTTCAGGAGGTAGACTGGAATTGCATTTAAAGCATAGGAAAAGAGGCAGAACGTCCACAATGATGCACTTGGCCAAAAAGGGCGTATGCGTTTTTTCCTGAATATATTCAGGAAAAAACGCATACGCCCTTTTTGGCCAACCAAGCAAGCTTGCAAAGGAAATCTGCACTACAATGAAGTCTCACTTCCCCCCGGTCAAAAGGGCCATCTGAAAAAAGTGTAAAATCCAGAAAGGCAGGACAGGCCATGGAGAACTGGGAGCCTTGTTATGCTGATGGGCGGGATGTAAATTGCCAACAGCCACTCGGGAGAAGTGTATGGTGTTTCCTGAAACATCTAAAAAACAAAGCAACAGAGCCTAGGGCACTTCCACTTATGGTCCTATAGCTTAGGGAAATTAAAATCAAAAAGACACAGCCACACCAAAGGTTGGGACGGCTCTGTTTACAAGAAACTCATTTACGGTACAAGTTCAATATCGCAGAAAGTGAAAAATGGATAAAGAAGTTGTGGTACTTACGTACAATGCAATATCACTCAGCAATGAAATCTATGTCATCAGGCCCGTAGCAGCATAATGAGTGGATTCAGGTACGATGATTCTATCTGAAATAAGTCACACAGAAAAAGAAACATCATAAGATATCACTAATACACGGAATGTAAACTTGGCTACATAGGAACTGAATTACAAAACAGAACATGGTCTCAAATTTAGAAAACCAACTTATGCTTCCTTAAGGGGAAAGGTGAGTTGGGGTGCTGCATAAAACCAGAGATTGAAATGAGCACAGATAAAGTTCCTTAAGCCAAATATGGAATAGACAACAGCTACTCCTTGCTCAACGAAACGGACTCATCACCACATATTAAACGCCTAAGAATGTACCTGACTAGGAAGTATCTTAAAACCTATGGACTGCTATGTCTCCGAAAGAGAATCAAGCGTGTGTACAGGGGCATAAACGCAGCAGTGATAGGATTGGAGAGGTTCGGTGAGCAAATGAAGACCCTTTGAAGTCATATTGCATGGTACCCATTCCACGGGTCTCAACTCTCCAGGTTTAAGGGATTCTTCCTTCAGCTAAAACATGCATGTGGAACCCAGAGTATGATCAACCGTGTGATCGGGAGACGTGTTCCAATATGTCTCAGTTTTCATCCTCTGGTACTCGGGTGCAACATTCCAGATGCTTTACTAACACTCTCCCGACTTGGAGAGTCAGTGCCTTTAACCTCCTGTTTGGCCCAGTTTGCAATTTCTGCGGAAGATGAACAGGAATAGGGAGAACCAATGAGAGACTAGCTGGAGGTGTCTGGACGGGCAAATTTAACTCTCATTTCCCACCAGGAAGAGGAATTAACCAAAGGCTCAGCGTGCCGCGCCGGAACCAGATTAGGGCCTGAAGCCATCCTGTGGTGTTGCGGCCAGCTCACGAGAAAGTGAGTTGAAGAAAGGAGCTCAGGGGCACTGTAATTCACAAACCTGCAGAGTTAAAAATGACAGCTATCGTCCAAAAATATACTGAAGTAAGGCTGCCAAGAGGACTTGAAAGCGGGGCAGAATTGCAGGAAACCGATTTCAGGAGGTAGACTGGAATTGCATTTAAAGCATAGGAAAAGAGGCAGAACGTCCACAATGATGCACTTGGCCAAAAAGGGCGTATGCGTTTTTTCCTGAATATATTCAGGAAAAAACGCATACGCACTTTTTGGCCAACCAAGCAAGCTTGCAAAGGAAATCTGCACTACAATGAAGTCTCACATCCCCCCGGTCAAAAGGGCCATCTGAAAAAAGTGTAAAATCCAGAAAGGCAGGACAGGCCATGGAGAACTGGGAGCCTTGTTATGCTGATGGGCGGGATGTAAATTGCCAACAGCCACTCGGGAGAAGTGTATGGTGTTTCCTGAAACATCTAAAAAACAAAGCAACAGAGCCTAGGGCACTTCCACTTATGGTCCTATAGCTTAGGGAAATTAAAATCAAAAAGACACAGCCACACCAAAGGTTGGGACGGCTCTGTTTACAAGAAACTCATTTACGGTACAAGTTCAATATCGCAGAAAGTGAAAAATGGATAAAGAAGTTGTGGTACTTACGTACAATGCAATATCACTCACAATGAAATCTATGTCATCAGGACCGTAGCAGCATAATGAGTGGATTCAGGTACGATGATTCTAACTGAAATAAGTCTCACAGAAAAAGAAACATCATAAAATATCACTAACACACGGAATGTAAACTTGGCTACATAGGAACTGAATTACAAAACAGAACATGGTCTCAAATTTAGAAAACCAACTTATGCTTCCTTAAGGGGAAAGGTGAGTTTGGGTGCTGCATAAAACCAGAGATTGAAATGAGCACAGATAAAGTTCCTTAAGCCAAATATGGAATAGACAAGAGCTACTCCTTGCTCAACGAAATGGACTCAACACCCCATATTAAACGCCTAAGAATGTACCTGACTAGGAAGTATCTTAAAACCTATGGACTGCTATGTCTCCAAAAGAGAATCAAGCGTGTGTACAGGGGCATAAACGCAGCAGTGATAGGATTGGAGAGGTTCGGTGAGCAAATGAAGACCCTTTGAAGTCATATTGCATGGTACCCATTCCACGGGTCTCAACTCTCCAGGTTTAAGGGATTCTTCCTTCAGCTAAAACATGCATGTGGAACCCAGAGTATGATCAACCGTGTGATCGGGAGACGTGTTCCAATATGTGTCAGTTTTCGTCCCCTGGTACTCGGGTGCAACATTCCAGACGCTTTACTAACACTCTCCCGACTTGGAGAGTCAGTGCCTTTAACCTCCTGTTTGGCCCAGTTTGCAATTTCTGCGGAAGATGAACACGAATAGGGAGGACCAATGAGAGACTAGCTCGAGGTGTCTGGACGGGCAAATTTAACTCTCATTTCCCACCAGGAAGAGGAATTAACCAAAGGCTCAGCATGCCGTGCCGGAACCAGATTAGGGCCTGAAGCCATCCTGCGGTGTTGCGGCCAGCTCACGAGAAAGCGAGTTGAAGAAAGGAGCTCAGGGGCACTGTAATTCACAAACCTGCAGAGTTATAAATGACAGCTATCGTCCAAAAATATACTGAAGTAAGGCTGCCAAGAGGACTTGAAAGCGGGGCACAATTGCAGGAAACCGATTTCAGGAGGTAGACTGGAATTGCATTTAAAGCATAGGAAAAGAGGCAGAACGTCCACAATGATGCACTTGGCCAAAAAGGGCGTATGCGTTTTTTCCTGAATATATTCAGGAAAAAACGCACACGCCCTTTTTGGCCAACCAAGCAAGCTTCAAAGCAAATCTGCACTACAATGAAGTCTCACTTCCCCCCGGTCAAAAGGGCCATCTGAAAAAAGTGTAAAATCCAGAAAGGCAGGACAGGCCATGGAAAACTGGGAGCCTTGTTATGCTGATGGGCGGGATGTAAATTGCCAACAGCCACTCGGGAGAAGTGTATGGTGTTTCCTGAAACATCTAAAAAACAAAGCAACAGAGCCTAGGGCACTTCCACTTATGGTCCTATAGCTTAGAGAAATTAAAATCAAAAAGACACAGCCACCCCAAAGGTTGGGACGGCTCTGTTTACAAGAAACTCATTTACGGTACAAGTTCAATATCGCAGAAAGTGAAAAATGGATAAAGAAGTTGTGGTACTTACGTACAATGCAATATCACTCACAATGAAATCTATGTCATCAGGCCCGTAGCAGCATAATGAGTGGATTCAGGTACGATGATTCTAACTGAAATAAGTCTCACAGAAAAAGAAACATCATAAGATATCACTAACACACGGAATGTAAACTTGGATACATAGGAACTGAATTACAAAACAGAACAGGGTCTCAAATTTAGAAAACCAACTTATGCTTCCTTAAGGGGAAAGGTGAGTTTGGGTGCTGCATAAAACCAGAGATTGAAATGAGCACAGATAAAGTTCCTTAAGCAAAATATGGAATAGACAAGAGCTACTCCTTGCTCAAGGAAATGGACTCAACACACCATATTAAACGCCTAAGAATGTACCTGACTAGGAAGTATCTTAAAACCTATGGATTGCTATGTCTCCGAAAGAGAATCAAGCGTGTGTACAGGGGCATAAACGCAGCAGTGATAGGATTGGAGAGGTTCGGTGAGCAAATGAAGACCCTTTGAAGTCATATTGCATGGTACCCATTCCACGGGTCTCAACTCTCCAGGTTTAAGGTATTCTTCCTTCAGCTAAAACATGCATGTGGAACCCAGAGTATGATCAACCGTGTGATCGGGAGACGTGTTCCAATATGTCTCAGTTTTCATCCTCTGGTACTCGGGTGCAACATTCCAGATGCTTTACTAACACTCTCCCGACTTGGAGAGTCAGTGCCTTTAACCTCCTGTTTGGCCCAGTTTGCAATTTCTGCGGAAGATGAACAGGAATAGGGAGAACCAATGAGAGACTAGCTGGAGGTGTCTGGACGGGCAAATTTAACTCTCATTTCCCACCAGGAAGAGGAATTAACCAAAGGCTCAGCGTGCCGTGCCGGAACCAGATTAGGGCCTGAAGCCATCCTGCGGTGTTGCGGCCAGCTCACAAGAAAGCGAGTTTAAGAAAGGAGCTCAGGGGCACAGAAATTCACAAACCTGCAGAGTTATAAATGACAGCTATCGTCCAAAAATATACTGAAGTAAGGCTGCCAAGAGGACTTGAAAGCGGGGCAGAATTGCAGGAAACCGATTTCAGGAGGTAGACTGGAATTGCATTTAAAGCATAGGAAAAGAGGCAGAACGTCCACAATGATGCACTTGGCCAAAAAGGGCGTATGCGTTTTTTCCTGAATATATTCAGGAAAAAACGCATACGCCCTTTTTGGCCAACCAAGCAAGCTTGCAAAGGAAATCTGCACTACAATGAAGTCTCACTTCCCCCCGGTCAAAAGGGCCATCTGAAAAAAGTGTAAAATCCAGAAAGGCAGGACAGGCCATGGAGAACTGGGAGCCTTGTTATGCTGATGGGCGGGATGTAAATTGCCAACAGCCACTCGGGAGAAGTGTATGGTGTTTCCTGAAACACCGAAAAAACAAAGCAACAGAGCCTAGGGCACTTCCACTTATGGTCCTATAGCTTAGGGAAATTAAAATCAAAAAGACACAGCCACCCCAAAGATTGGGACGGCTCTGTTTACAAGAACCTGGTTTACGGTACAAGTTCAATATCGCAGAAAGTGAAAAATGGATAATGAAGTTGTGGTACTTATGTACAATGCAGTATCACTCAACAAGGAAATCTAAGTCATCAGGCCCGTAGCAGCATAATGAGTGGATTCAGGTATGATGATTCTAACTGAAATAAGTCACACAGAAAAAGAAACATCATAAGATATCACTAATACACGGAATGTAAACGTGGCTATACAGGAACTGAATTACAAAGCAGAAGAGGGTCTCAAATTTAGAAACCCAACTTATGCTTGCTTAAGGGGAAAGGTGAGTTGGGGTGCTGCATAAAACCAGAGATTGAAATGAGCACAGATAAAGTTCCTTAAGCCAAATATGGAATAGACAACAGCAACACCTTGCTCAACGAAACGGACTCATCACCCCATATTAAACACCTAAGAATGTACCTGACTAGTAAGTAGCTTAAAACCTAAGGAATGCTATGTCTCCGAAAGAGAATCAAGCGTGTGTACAGGGGCATAAACGCAGCAGTGATAGGATTGGAGAGGTTCGGTGAGCAAATGAAGACCCTTTGAAGTCATATTGCATGGTACCCATTCCACGGGTCTCAACTCTCCAGGTTTAAGGGATTCTTCCTTCAGCTAAAACATGCATGTGGAACCCAGAGTATGATCAACCATGTGATCGGGAGACGTGTTCCAATATGTCTCAGTTTTCATCCTCTGGTACTCGGGTGCAACATTCCAGAAGCTTTACTAACACTCTCCCGACTTCGAGAGTCAGTGCCTTTAACTTCCTGTTTGGCCCAGTTTGCAATTTCTGCAGAAGATGAACACGAATAGGGAGGACCAATGAGAGACTAGCTGGAGGTGTCTGGACGGGCAAATTTAACTCTCATTTCGCACCAGGAAGACGAATTAACCAAAGGCTCAGCGTGCCGTGCCAGAACCAGATTAGGGCCTGAAGCCATCCTGCGGTGTTGCGGCCAGCTCACGAGAAAGCGAGTTGAAGAAAGGAGCTCAGGGGCACTGTAATTCACAAACCTGCCGTGTTATAAATGACAGCTATCGTCCAAAAATATACTGAAGTAAGGCTGCCAAGAGGACTTGAAAGCGGGGCAGAATTGCAGGAAACCGATTTCAGGAGGTAGACTGGAATTGCATTTACAGCATATGAAAAGAGGCAGAACGTCCACAATGATGCACTTGGCCAAAAAGGGCGTATGCGTTTTTTCCTGAATATATTCAGGAAAAAACGCATACGCCCTTTTTGGCCAACGAAGCAAGCTTGCAAAGGAAATCTGCACTACAATGAAGTCTCACTTCCCCCCGGTCAAAAGGGCCATCTGAAAAAAGTGTAAAATCCAGAAAGGCAGGACAGGCCATGGAGAACTGGGAGCCTTGTTATGCTGATGGGTGGGATGTAAATTGCCAACAACCGCTCGGGAGAAGTGTATGGTGTTTCCTGAAACATCTAAAAAACAAAGCAACAGAGCCTAGGGCACTTCCACTTATGGTCCTATAGCTTAGGGAAATTAAAATCAAAAAGACAGAGCCACCCAAAAGGTTGGGACGGCTCTGTTTACAAGAAACTCATTTACGGTACAAGTTCAATATCGCAGAAAGTGAAAAATGGAAAAAGAAGTTGTGGTACTTACGTACAATGCAATATCACTCAGCAAGGAAATCTATGTCATCAGGCCCGTAGCAGCATAATGAGTGGATTCAGGTATGATGATTCTAACTGAAATAAGTCACACAGAAAAAGAAACATCATAAGATATCACAAATACACGGAATGTAAACGTGGCTACACAGGAACTGAATTACAAAACAGAACAGGGTCTCAAATTTAGAAAAGCAACTTATGCTTGCTTAAGGGGAAAGGTGAGTTGGGGTGCTGCATAAAACCAGAGATTGAAATGAGCACAGATAAAGTTCCTTAAGCCAAATATGGAATAGACAACAGCTACTCCTTGCTCAACGAAACGGACTCATCACCCCATATTAAACACCTAAGAATGTACCTGACTAGTAAGTAGCTTAAAACCTAAGGAATGCTATGTCTCCGAAAGAGAATCAAGCGTGTGTACAGGGGCATAAACGCAGCAGTGATAGGATTGGAGAGGTTCGCTGAGCAAATGAAGACCCTTTGAAGTCATATTGCATGGTACCCATTCCACGGGTCTCAACTCTCCAGGTTTAAGGGATTCTTCCTTCAGCTAAAACATGCATGTGGAACCCAGAGTATGATCAACCGTGTGATCGGGAGACGTGTTCCAATATGTCTCAGTTTTCATCCTCTGGTACTCGGGTGCAACATTCCAGAAGCTTTACTAACACTCTCCCGACTTCGAGAGTCAGTGCCTTTAACCTCCTGTTTGGCCCAGTTTGCAATTTCTGCAGAAGATGAACACGAATAGGGAGGACCAATGAGAGACTAGCTGGAGGTGTCTGGACGGGCAAATTTAACTCTCATTTCGCACCAGGAAGACGAATTAACCAAAGGCTCAGCGTGCCGTGCCAGAACCAGATTAGGGCCTGAAGCCATCCTGCGGTGTTGCGGCCAGCTCACGAGAAAGCGAGTTGAAGAAAGGAGCTCAGGGGCACTGTAATTCACAAACCTGCAGAGTTATAAATGACAGCTATCGTCCAAAAATATACTGAAGTAAGGCTGCCAAGAGGACTTGAAAGCGGGTCAGAATTGCAGGAAACCGATTTCAGGAGGTAGACTGGAATTGCATTTAAAGCATAGGAAAAGAGGCAGAACGTCCACAATGATGCACTTGGCCAAAAAGTGCGTATGCGTTTTTTCCTGAATATATTCAGGAAAAAACGCATACGCCCTTTTTGGCCAACCAAGCAAGCTTGCAAAGGAAATCTGCACTACAATGAAGTCTCACTTCCCCCCGGTCAAAAGGGCCATCTGAAAAAAGTGTAAAATCCAGAAAGGCAGGACAGGCCATGGAGAACTGGGAGCCTTGTTATGCTGATGGGCGGGATGTAAATTGCCAACAGCCACTCGGGAGAAGTGTATGGTGTTTCCTGAAACATCTAAAAAACAAAGCAACAGAGCCTAGGGCATTTTCCACTTATGGTCCTATAGCTTAGAGTAATTAAAATAAAAAAGACAAAGCCACCCCAAAGGTTGGGACGGCTCTGTTTACAAGAACATGGTTTACGGTACAAGTTCAATATCTCAGAAAGTGAAAAATGGATAAAGAAGTTGTGGTACTTACGAACAATGCAGTATCACTCAGCAAGGAAATCTATGTCATCAGGCCCGTAGCAGCATAATGAGTGGATTCAGGTATGATGATTCTAACTGAATTAAGTCACACAGAAAAAGAAACATCATAAGATATCACTAATACATGGAATGTAAACGTGGCTACACAGGAACTGAATTACAAAACAGAACAGGGTCTCAAATTTAGAAACCCAACTTATGCTTGCTTAAGGGGAAAGGTGAGTTGGGGTGCTGCATAAAACCAGAGATTGAAATGAGCACAGATAAAGTTCCTTAAGCCAAATATGGAATAGACAAGAGCTACTCCTTGCTCAACGAAATGGACTCAACACACCATATTAAACGCCTAAGAATGTACCTGACTAGGAAGTATCTTAAAACCTATGGACTGCTATGTCTCCGAAAGAGAATCAAGCGTGTGTACAGGGGCATAAACGCAGCAGTGATAGGATTGGAGAGGTTCGGTGAGCAAATGAAGACCCTTTGAAGTCATATTGCATGGTACCCATTCCACGGGTCTCAACTCTCCAGGTTTAAGGGATTCTTCCTTCAGCTAAAACATGCATGTGGAACCCAGAGTATGATCAACCGTGTGATCGGGAGACGTGTTCCAATATGTCTCCGTTTTCATCCTCTGGTACTCGGGTGCAACATTCCAGAAGCTTTACTAACACTCTCCCGACTTGGAGAGTCAGTGCCTTTAACCTCCTGTTTGGCCCAGTTTGCAATTTCTGCAGAAGTTGAACAGGAATAGGGAGAACCAATGACAGACTAGCTGGAGGTGTCTGGACGGGCAAATTTAACTCTCATTTCGCACCAGGAAGAGGAATTAACCAAAGGCTCAGCGTGCCGTGCCGGAACCAGATTAGGGCCTGAAACCATCCTGCGGTGTTGCGGCCAGCTCACGAGAAAGCGAGTTGAAGAAAGGAGCTCAGGGGCACAGAAATTCACAAACCTGCAGAGTTATAAATGACAGCTATCGTCCAAAAATATACTGAAGTAAGGCTGCCAAGAGGACTTGAAAGCGGGGCAGAATTGCAGGAAACCGATTTCAGGAGGTAGACTGGAATTGCATTGAAAGCATAGGAAAAGAGGCAGAACGTCCACAATGATGCACTTGGCCAAAAAGGGCGTATGCGTTTTTTCCTGAATATATTCAGGAAAAAACGCATACGCCCTTTTTGGCCAACCAAGCAAGCTTGCAAAGGAAATCTGCACTACAATGAAGTCTCACTTCCCCCCGGTCAAAAGGGCCATCTGAAAAAAGTGTAAAATCCAGAAAGGCAGGACAGGCCATGGAGAACTGGGAGCCTTGTTATGCTGATGGGCGGGATGTAAATTGCCAACAGCCACTCGGGAGAAGTGTATGGTGTTTCCTGAAACATCTAAAAAACAAAGCAACAGAGCCTAGGGCATTTTCCACTTATGGTCCTATAGCATAGAGAAATTAAAATAAAAAAGACAAAGCCACCCCAAAGGTTGGGACGGCTCTGTTTACAAGAACCTGGTATACGGTACAAGTTCAATATCGCAGAAAGTGAAAAATGGATAAAGAAGTTGTGGTACTTACGTACAATGCAATATCACTCAGCAATGAAATCTATGTCATCAGGCCCGTAGCAGCATAATGAGTGGATTCAGGTACGATGATTCTATCTGAAATAAGTCACACAGAAAAAGAAACATCATAAGATATCACTAATACACGGAATGTAAACTTGGCTACATAGGAACTGAATTACAAAACAGAACATGGTCTCAAATTTAGAAAACCAACTTATGCTTCCTTAAGGGGAAAGGTGAGTTGGGGTGCTGCATAAAACCAGAGATTGAAATGAGCACAGATAAAGTTCCTTAAGCCAAATATGGAATAGACAACAGCTACTCCTTGCTCAACGAAACGGACTCATCACCACATATTAAACGCCTAAGAATGTACCTGACTAGGAAGTATCTTAAAACCTATGGACTGCTATGTCTCCGAAAGAGAATCAAGCGTGTGTACAGGGGCATAAACGCAGCAGTGATAGGATTGGAGAGGTTCGGTGAGCAAATGAAGACCCTTTGAAGTCATATTGCATGGTACCCATTCCACGGGTCTCAACTCTCCAGGTTTAAGGGATTCTTCCTTCAGCTAAAACATGCATGTGGAACCCAGAGTATGATCAACCGTGTGATCGGGAGACGTGTTCCAATATGTCTCAGTTTTCATCCTCTGGTACTCGGGTGCAACATTCCAGATGCTTTACTAACACTCTCCCGACTTGGAGAGTCAGTGCCTTTAACCTCCTGTTTGGCCCAGTTTGCAATTTCTGCGGAAGATGAACAGGAATAGGGAGAACCAATGAGAGACTAGCTGGAGGTGTCTGGACGGGCAAATTTAACTCTCATTTCCCACCAGGAAGAGGAATTAACCAAAGGCTCAGCGTGCCGCGCCGGAACCAGATTAGGGCCTGAAGCCATCCTGTGGTGTTGCGGCCAGCTCACGAGAAAGTGAGTTGAAGAAAGGAGCTCAGGGGCACTGTAATTCACAAACCTGCAGAGTTAAAAATGACAGCTATCGTCCAAAAATATACTGAAGTAAGGCTGCCAAGAGGACTTGAAAGCGGGGCAGAATTGCAGGAAACCGATTTCAGGAGGTAGACTGGAATTGCATTTAAAGCATAGGAAAAGAGGCAGAACGTCCACAATGATGCACTTGGCCAAAAAGGGCGTATGCGTTTTTTCCTGAATATATTCAGGAAAAAACGCATACGCCCTTTTTGGCCAACCAAGCAAGCTTGCAAAGGAAATCTGCACTACAATGAAGTCTCACATCCCCCCGGTCAAAAGGGCCATCTGAAAAAAGTGTAAAATCCAGAAAGGCAGGACAGGCCATGGAGAACTGGGAGCCTTGTTATGCTGATGGGCGGGATGTAAATTGCCAACAGCCACTCGGGAGAAGTGTATGGTGTTTCCTGAAACATCTAAAAAACAAAGCAACAGAGCCTAGGGCACTTCCACTTATGGTCCTATAGCTTAGGGAAATTAAAATCAAAAAGACACAGCCACACCAAAGGTTGGGACGGCTCTGTTTACAAGAAACTCATTTACGGTACAAGTTCAATATCGCAGAAAGTGAAAAATGGATAAAGAAGTTGTGGTACTTACGTACAATGCAATATCACTCACAATGAAATCTATGTCATCAGGACCGTAGCAGCATAATGAGTGGATTCAGGTACGATGATTCTAACTGAAATAAGTCTCACAGAAAAAGAAACATCATAAAATATCACTAACACACGGAATGTAAACTTGGCTACATAGGAACTGAATTACAAAACAGAACATGGTCTCAAATTTAGAAAACCAACTTATGCTTCCTTAAGGGGAAAGGTGAGTTTGGGTGCTGCATAAAACCAGAGATTGAAATGAGCACAGATAAAGTTCCTTAAGCCAAATATGGAATAGACAAGAGCTACTCCTTGCTCAACGAAATGGACTCAACACCCCATATTAAACGCCTAAGAATGTACCTGACTAGAAAGTATCTTAAAACCTATGGACTGCTATGTCTCCAAAAGAGAATCAAGCGTGTGTACAGGGGCATAAACGCAGCAGTGATAGGATTGGAGAGGTTCGGTGAGCAAATGAAGACCCTTTGAAGTCATATTGCATGGTACCCATTCCACGGGTCTCAACTCTCCAGGTTTAAGGGATTCTTCCTTCAGCTAAAACATGCATGTGGAACCCAGAGTATGATCAACCGTGTGATCGGGAGACGTGTTCCAATATGTGTCAGTTTTCGTCCCCTGGTACTCGGGTGCAACATTCCAGACGCTTTACTAACACTCTCCCGACTTGGAGAGTCAGTGCCTTTAACCTCCTGTTTGGCCCAGTTTGCAATTTCTGCGGAAGATGAACACGAATAGGGAGGACCAATGAGAGACTAGCTCGAGGTGTCTGGACGGGCAAATTTAACTCTCATTTCCCACCAGGAAGAGGAATTAACCAAAGGCTCAGCATGCCGTGCCGGAACCAGATTAGGGCCTGAAGCCATCCTGCGGTGTTGCGGCCAGCTCACGAGAAAGCGAGTTGAAGAAAGGAGCTCAGGGGCACTGTAATTCACAAACCTGCAGAGTTATAAATGACAGCTATCGTCCAAAAATATACTGAAGTAAGGCTGCCAAGAGGACTTGAAAGCGGGGCACAATTGCAGGAAACCGATTTCAGGAGGTAGACTGGAATTGCATTTAAAGCATAGGAAAAGAGGCAGAACGTCCACAATGATGCACTTGGCCAAAAAGGGCGTATGCGTTTTTTCCTGAATATATTCAGGAAAAAACGCATACGCCCTTTTTGGCCAACCAAGCAAGCTTGCAAAGGAAATCTGCACTACAATGAAGTCTCACTTCCCCCCGGTCAAAAGGGCCATCTGAAAAAAGTGTAAAATCCAGAAAGGCAGGACAGGCCATGGAGAACTGGGAGCCTTGTTATGCTGATGGGCGGGATGTAAATTGCCAACAGCCACTCGGGAGAAGTGTATGGTGTTTCCTGAAACATCTAAAAAACAAAGCAACAGAGCCTAGGGCACTTCCACTTATGGTCCTATAGCTTAGAGAAATTAAAATCAAAAAGACACAGCCACCCCAAAGGTTGGGACGGCTCTGTTTACAAGAAACTCATTTACGGTACAAGTTCAATATCGCAGAAAGTGAAAAATGGATAAAGAAGTTGTGGTACTTACGTACAATGCAATATCACTCACAATGAAATCTATGTCATCAGGCCCGTAGCAGCATAATGAGTGGATTCAGGTACGATGATTCTAACTGAAATAAGTCTCACAGAAAAAGAAACATCATAAGATATCACTAACACACGGAATGTAAACTTGGATACATAGGAACTGAATTACAAAACAGAACAGGGTCTCAAATTTAGAAAACCAACTTATGCTTCCTTAAGGGGAAAGGTGAGTTTGGGTGCTGCATAAAACCAGAGATTGAAATGAGCACAGATAAAGTTCCTTAAGCAAAATATGGAATAGACAAGAGCTACTCCTTGCTCAAGGAAATGGACTCAACACACCATATTAAACGCCTAAGAATGTACCTGACTAGGAAGTATCTTAAAACCTATGGATTGCTATGTCTCCGAAAGAGAATCAAGCGTGTGTACAGGGGCATAAACGCAGCAGTGATAGGATTGGAGAGGTTCGGTGAGCAAATGAAGACCCTTTGAAGTCATATTGCATGGTACCCATTCCACGGGTCTCAACTCTCCAGGTTTAAGGTATTCTTCCTTCAGCTAAAACATGCATGTGGAACCCAGAGTATGATCAACCGTGTGATCGGGAGACGTGTTCCAATATGTCTCAGTTTTCATCCTCTGGTACTCGGGTGCAACATTCCAGATGCTTTACTAACACTCTCCCGACTTGGAGAGTCAGTGCCTTTAACCTCCTGTTTGGCCCAGTTTGCAATTTCTGCGGAAGATGAACAGGAATAGGGAGAACCAATGAGAGACTAGCTGGAGGTGTCTGGACGGGCAAATTTAACTCTCATTTCCCACCAGGAAGAGGAATTAACCAAAGGCTCAGCGTGCCGTGCCGGAACCAGATTAGGGCCTGAAGCCATCCTGCGGTGTTGCGGCCAGCTCACTAGAAAGCGAGTTTAAGAAAGGAGCTCAGGGGCACAGAAATTCACAAACCTGCAGAGTTATAAATGACAGCTATCGTCCAAAAATATACTGAAGTAAGGCTGCCAAGAGGACTTGAAAGCGGGGCAGAATTGCAGGAAACCGATTTCAGGAGGTAGACTGGAATTGCATTTAAAGCATAGGAAAAGAGGCAGAACGTCCACAATGATGCACTTGGCCAAAAAGGGCGTATGCGTTTTTTCCTGAATATATTCAGGAAAAAACGCATACGCCCTTTTTGGCCAACCAAGCAAGCTTGCAAAGGAAATCTGCACTACAATGAAGTCTCACTTCCCCCCGGTCAAAAGGGCCATCTGAAAAAAGTGTAAAATCCAGAAAGGCAGGACAGGCCATGGAGAACTGGGAGCCTTGTTATGCTGATGGGCGGGATGTAAATTGCCAACAGCCACTCGGGAGAAGTGTATGGTGTTTCCTGAAACACCGAAAAAACAAAGCAACAGAGCCTAGGGCACTTCCACTTATGGTCCTATAGCTTAGGGAAATTAAAATCAAAAAGACACAGCCACCCCAAAGATTGGGACGGCTCTGTTTACAAGAACCTGGTTTACGGTACAAGTTCAATATCGCAGAAAGTGAAAAATGGATAATGAAGTTGTGGTACTTATGTACAATGCAGTATCACTCAACAAGGAAATCTAAGTCATCAGGCCCGTAGCAGCATAATGAGTGGATTCAGGTATGATGATTCTAACTGAAATAAGTCACACAGAAAAAGAAACATCATAAGATATCACTAATACACGGAATGTAAACGTGGCTATACAGGAACTGAATTACAAAGCAGAAGAGGGTCTCAAATTTAGAAACCCAACTTATGCTTGCTTAAGGGGAAAGGTGAGTTGGGGTGCTGCATAAAACCAGAGATTGAAATGAGCACAGATAAAGTTCCTTAAGCCAAATATGGAATAGACAACAGCAACACCTTGCTCAACGAAACGGACTCATCACCCCATATTAAACACCTAAGAATGTACCTGACTAGTAAGTAGCTTAAAACCTAAGGAATGCTATGTCTCCGAAAGAGAATCAAGCGTGTGTACAGGGGCATAAACGCAGCAGTGATAGGATTGGAGAGGTTCGGTGAGCAAATGAAGACCCTTTGAAGTCATATTGCATGGTACCCATTCCACGGGTCTCAACTCTCCAGGTTTAAGGGATTCTTCCTTCAGCTAAAACATGCATGTGGAACCCAGAGTATGATCAACCGTGTGATCGGGAGACGTGTTCCAATATGTCTCAGTTTTCATCCTCTGGTACTCGGGTGCAACATTCCAGAAGCTTTACTAACACTCTCCCGACTTCGAGAGTCAGTGCCTTTAACTTCCTGTTTGGCCCAGTTTGCAATTTCTGCAGAAGATGAACACGAATAGGGAGGACCAATGAGAGACTAGCTGGAGGTGTCTGGACGGGCAAATTTAACTCTCATTTCGCACCAGGAAGACGAATTAACCAAAGGCTCAGCGTGCCGTGCCAGAACCAGATTAGGGCCTGAAGCCATCCTGCGGTGTTGCGGCCAGCTCACGAGAAAGCGAGTTGAAGAAAGGAGCTCAGGGGCACTGTAATTCACAAACCTGCCGTGTTATAAATGACAGCTATCGTCCAAAAATATACTGAAGTAAGGCTGCCAAGAGGACTTGAAAGCGGGGCAGAATTGCAGGAAACCGATTTCAGGAGGTAGACTGGAATTGCATTTACAGCATATGAAAAGAGGCAGAACGTCCACAATGATGCACTTGGCCAAAAAGGGCGTATGCGTTTTTTCCTGAATATATTCAGGAAAAAACGCATACGCCCTTTTTGGCCAACGAAGCAAGCTTGCAAAGGAAATCTGCACTACAATGAAGTCTCACTTCCCCCCGGTCAAAAGGGCCATCTGAAAAAAGTGTAAAATCCAGAAAGGCAGGACAGGCCATGGAGAACTGGGAGCCTTGTTATGCTGATGGGTGGGATGTAAATTGCCAACAACCGCTCGGGAGAAGTGTATGGTGTTTCCTGAAACATCTAAAAAACAAAGCAACAGAGCCTAGGGCACTTCCACTTATGGTCCTATAGCTTAGGGAAATTAAAATCAAAAAGACAGAGCCACCCAAAAGGTTGGGACGGCTCTGTTTACAAGAAACTCATTTACGGTACAAGTTCAATATCGCAGAAAGTGAAAAATGGATAAAGAAGTTGTGGTACTTACGTACAATGCAATATCACTCAGCAAGGAAATCTATGTCATCAGGCCCGTAGCAGCATAATGAGTGGATTCAGGTATGATGATTCTAACTGAAATAAGTCACACAGAAAAAGAAACATCATAAGATATCACAAATACACGGAATGTAAACGTGGCTACACAGGAACTGAATTACAAAACAGAACAGGGTCTCAAATTTAGAAAAGCAACTTATGCTTGCTTAAGGGGAAAGGTGAGTTGGGGTGCTGCATAAAACCAGAGATTGAAATGAGCACAGATAAAGTTCCTTAAGCCAAATATGGAATAGACAACAGCTACTCCTTGCTCAACGAAACGGACTCATCACCCCATATTAAACACCTAAGAATGTACCTGACTAGTAAGTAGCTTAAAACCTAAGGAATGCTATGTCTCCGAAAGAGAATCAAGCGTGTGTACAGGGGCATAAACGCAGCAGTGATAGGATTGGAGAGGTTCGCTGAGCAAATGAAGACCCTTTGAAGTCATATTGCATGGTACCCATTCCACGGGTCTCAACTCTCCAGGTTTAAGGGATTCTTCCTTCAGCTAAAACATGCATGTGGAACCCAGAGTATGATCAACCGTGTGATCGGGAGACGTGTTCCAATATGTCTCAGTTTTCATCCTCTGGTACTCGGGTGCAACATTCCAGAAGCTTTACTAACACTCTCCCGACTTCGAGAGTCAGTGCCTTTAACCTCCTGTTTGGCCCAGTTTGCAATTTCTGCAGAAGATGAACACGAATAGGGAGGACCAATGAGAGACTAGCTGGAGGTGTCTGGACGGGCAAATTTAACTCTCATTTCGCACCAGGAAGACGAATTAACCAAAGGCTCAGCGTGCCGTGCCAGAACCAGATTAGGGCCTGAAGCCATCCTGCGGTGTTGCGGCCAGCTCACGAGAAAGCGAGTTGAAGAAAGGAGCTCAGGGGCACTGTAATTCACAAACCTGCAGAGTTATAAATGACAGCTATCGTCCAAAAATATACTGAAGTAAGGCTGCCAAGAGGACTTGAAAGCGGGTCAGAATTGCAGGAAACCGATTTCAGGAGGTAGACTGGAATTGCATTTAAAGCATAGAAAAAGAGGCAGAACGTCCACAATGATGCACTTGGCCAAAAAGTGCGTATGCGTTTTTTCCTGAATATATTCAGGAAAAAACGCATACGCACTTTTTGGCCAACCAAGCAAGCTTGCAAAGGAAATCTGCACTACAATGAAGTCTCACTTCCCCCCGGTCAAAAGGGCCATCTGAAAAAAGTGTAAAATCCAGAAAGGCAGGACAGGCCATGGAGAACTGGGAGCCTTGTTATGCTGATGGGCGGGATGTAAATTGCCAACAGCCACTCGGGAGAAGTGTATGGTGTTTCCTGAAACATCTAAAAAACAAAGCAACAGAGCCTAGGGCATTTTCCACTTATGGTCCTATAGCTTAGAGAAATTAAAATAAAAAAGACAAAGCCACCCCAAAGGTTGGGACGGCTCTGTTTACAAGAACATGGTTTACGGTACAAGTTCAATATCTCAGAAAGTGAAAAATGGATAAAGAAGTTGTGGTACTTACGAACAATGCAGTATCACTCAGCAAGGAAATCTATGTCATCAGGCCCGTAGCAGCATAATGAGTGGATTCAGGTATGATGATTCTAACTGAAATAAGTCACACAGAAAAAGAAACATCATAAGATATCACTAATACATGGAATGTAAACGTGGCTACACAGGAACTGAATTACAAAACAGAACAGGGTCTCAAATTTAGAAAAGCAACTTATGCTTGCTTAAGGGGAAAGGTGAGTTGGGGTGCTGCATAAAACCAGAGATTGAAATGAGCACAGATAAAGTTCCTTAAGCCAAATATGGAATAGACAAGAGCTACTCCTTGCTCAACGAAATGGACTCAACACACCATATTAAACGCCTAAGAATGTACCTGACTAGGAAGTATCTTAAAACCTATGGACTGCTATGTCTCCGAAAGAGAATCAAGCGTGTGTACAGGGGCATAAACGCAGCAGTGATAGGATTGGAGAGGTTCGGTGAGCAAATGAAGACCCTTTGAAGTCATATTGCATGGTACCCATTCCACGGGTCTCAACTCTCCAGGTTTAAGGGATTCTTCCTTCAGCTAAAACATGCATGTGGAACCCAGAGTATGATCAACCGTGTGATCGGGAGACGTGTTCCAATATGTCTCCGTTTTCATCCTCTGGTACTCGGGTGCAACATTCCAGAAGCTTTACTAACACTCTCCCGACTTGGAGAGTCAGTGCCTTTAACCTCCTGTTTGGCCCAGTTTGCAATTTCTGCAGAAGTTGAACAGGAATAGGGAGAACCAATGACAGACTAGCTGGAGGTGTCTGGACGGGCAAATTTAACTCTCATTTCGCACCAGGAAGAGGAATTAACCAAAGGCTCAGCGTGCCGTGCCGGAACCAGATTAGGGCCTGAAACCATCCTGCGGTGTTGCGGCCAGCTCACGAGAAAGCGAGTTGAAGAAAGGAGCTCAGGGGCACAGAAATTCACAAACCTGCAGAGTTATAAATGACAGCTATCGTCCAAAAATATACTGAAGTAAGGCTGCCAAGAGGACTTGAAAGCGGGGCAGAATTGCAGGAAACCGATTTCAGGAGGTAGACTGGAATTGCATTGAAAGCATAGGAAAAGAGGCAGAACGTCCACAATGATGCACTTGGCCAAAAAGGGCGTATGCGTTTTTTCCTGAATATATTCAGGAAAAAACGCATACGCCCTTTTTGGCCAACCAAGCAAGCTTGCAAAGGAAATCTGCACTACAATGAAGTCTCACTTCCCCCCGGTCAAAAGGGCCATCTGAAAAAAGTGTAAAATCCAGAAAGGCAGGACAGGCCATGGAGAACTGGGAGCCTTGTTATGCTGATGGGCGGGATGTAAATTGCCAACAGCCACTCGGGAGAAGTGTATGGTGTTTCCTGAAACATCTAAAAAACAAAGCAACAGAGCCTAGGGCATTTTCCACTTATGGTCCTATAGCATAGAGAAATTAAAATAAAAAAGACAAAGCCACCCCAAAGGTTGGGACGGCTCTGTTTACAAGAACCTGGTATACGGTACAAGTTCAATATCGCAGAAAGTGAAAAATGGATAAAGAAGTTGTGGTACTTACGTACAATGCAGTATCACTCAGCAAGGAAATCTATGTCATCAGGCCCGTAGCAGCATAATGAGTGGATTCAGGTATGATGATTCTAACTGAAATAAGTCACACAGAAAAAGAAACATCATAAGATATCACTAATACACGGAATGTAAACGTGGCTACACAGGAACTGAATTACAAAACAGAACAGGGTCTCAAATTTAGAAAAGCAACTTATGCTTGCTTAACGGGAAAGGTGAGTTGGGGTGCTGCATAAAACCAGAGATTGAAATGAGCACAGATAAAGTTCCTTAAGCCAAATATGGAATAGACAACAGCTACTCCTTGCTCAACGAAACGGGCTCATCACCCCATATTAAACACCTAAGAATGTACCTGACTAGTAAGTAGCTTAAAACCTAAGGAATGCTATGTCTCCGAAAGAGAATCAAGCGTGTGTACAAGGGCATAAACACAGCAGTGATAGGATTGGGGAGGTTCGGTGAGCAAATGAAGACCCTTTGAAGTCATATTGCATGGTACCCATTCCACGGGTCTCAACTCTCCAGGTTTAAGGGATTCTTCCTTCAGCTAAAACATGCATGTGGAACCCAGAGTATGATCAACCGTGTAATCGGGAGTCGTGTTCCAATATGTCTCAGTTTTCATCCTCTGGTACTCGGGTGCAACATTCCAGACGCTTTAATAACACTCTCCCGACTTCGAGAGTCAGTGCCTTTAACCTCCTGTTTGGCCCAGTTTGCAATTTCTGCGGAAGATGAACAGGAATAGGGAAAACCAATGAGAGACTAGCTGGAGGTGTCTGGACGGGCAAATTTAACTCTCATTTCCCACCAGGAAGAGGAATTAACCAAAGACTCAGCGTGCCGTGCCGGAACCAGATTAGGGCCTGAAGCCATCCTGCGGTGTTGCGGCCAGCTCACGAGAAAGCGAGTTGAAGAAAGGAGCTCAGGGGCACTGTAATTCACAAACCTGCAGAGTTATAAATGACAGCTATCGTCCAAAAATATACTGAAGTAAGGCTGCCAAGAGGACTTGAAAGCGGGGCAGAATTGCAGGAAACCGATTTCAGGAGGTAGACTGGAATTGCATTTAAAGCATAGGAAAAGAGGCAGAACGTCCACAATGATGCACTTGGCCAAAAAGGGCGTATGCGTTTTTTCCTGAATATATTCAGGAAAAAACGCATACGCCCTTTTTGGCCAACCAAGCAAGCTTGCAAAGGAAATCTGCACTACAATGAAGTCTCACTTCCCCCCGGTCAAAAGGGCCATCTGAAAAAAGTGTAAAATCCAGAAAGGCAGGACAGGCCATGGAGAACTGCGAGCTTTGTTATGCTGATGGGCGGGATGTAAATTGCCAACAGCCACTCGGGAGAAGTGTATGGTGTTTCCTGAAACATCTAAAAAACAAAGCAACAGAGCCTAGGGCACTTCCACTTATGGTCCTATAGCTTAGGGAAATTAAAATCAAAAAGACACAGCCACCCCAAAGGTTGGGACGGCTCTGTTTACAAGAACCTGGTTTACGGTACAAGTTCAATACCGCAGAAAGTGAAAAATGGATAAAGAAGTTGTGGTACTTACGTACAATGCAATATCACTCAGCAAGGAAATCTATGTCATCAGGCCCGTAGCAGCATAATGAGTGGATTCAGGTACGATGATTCTAACTGAAATAAGTCACACAGAAAAAGAAACATCATAAGATATCACTAATACACGGAATGTAAACTTGGCTACAGAGGAACTGAATTACAAAACAGAGCAGGGTCTCAAATTTAGAAACCCAACTTATGCTTGCTTAAGGGGAAAGGTGAGTAGGGGTGCTGCATAAAACCAGAGATTGAAATGAGCACAGATAAAGTTCCTTAAGCCAAATATGGAATAGACAACAGCTACTCCTTGCTCAAGGAAAGGGACTCAACACCCCATATTAAACGCCTAAGAATGTACCTGACTAGGAAGTATCTTAAAACCTATGGACTGCTATGTCTCCGAAAGAGAATCAAGCGTGTGTACAGGGGCATAAATGCAGCAGTGATAGGATTGGAGAGGTTCGCTGAGCAAATGAAGACCCTTTGAAGTCATATTGCATGGTACCCATTCCACGGGTCTCAACTCTCCAGGTTTAAGGTATTCTTCCTTCAGCTAAAACATGCATGTGGAACCCAGAGTATGATCAACCGTGTGATCGGGAGACGTGTTCCAATATGTGTCAGTTTTCGTCCCCTGGTACTTGGGTGCAACATTCCAGACGCTTTACTAACACTCTCCCGACTTGGAGAGTCAGTGCCTTTAACCTCCTGTTTGGCCCAGTCTGCAATTTCTGTGGAAGATGAACAGGAATAGGGAGAACCAATGAGAGACTAGCTGGAGGTGTCTGGACGGGCAAATTTAACTCTCATTTCCCACCAGGAAGAGGAATTAACCAAAGGCTCAGCGTGCCGTGTTGGAACCAGATTAGGGCCTGAAGCCATTCTGCGGTGTTGCGGCCAGCTCACGAGAAAGCGAGTTGAAGAAAGGAGCTCAGGGGCACTGTAATTCACAAACCTGCAGAGTTATAAATGACAGCTATCGTCCAAAAATATACTGAAGTAAGGCTGCCAAGAGGACTTGAAAGCGGGGCAGAATTGCAGGAAACCGATTTCAGGAGGTAGACTGGAATTGCATTTAAAGCATAGGAAAAGAGGCAGAACGTCCACAATGATGCACTTGGCCAAAAAGGGCGTATGCGTTTTTTCCTGAATATATTCAGGAAAAAACGCATACGCCCTTTTTGGCCAACCAAGCAAGCTTGCAAAGGAAATCTGCACTACAATGAAGTCTCACTTCCCCCCGGTCAAAAGGGCCATCTGAAAAAAGTGTAAAATGCAGAAAGGCAGGACAGGCCATGGAGAACTGCGAGCCTTGTTATGCTGATGGGCGGGATGTAAATTGCCAACAGCCACTCGGGAGAAGTGTATGGTGTTTCCTGAAACATCTAAAAAACAAAGCAACAGAACCTAGGGCACTTCCACTTATGGTCCTATAGCTTAGGGAAATTAAAATCAAAAAGACACAGCCACCCCAAAGGTTGGGACGGCTCTGTTTACAAGAACCTGGTTTACGGTACAAGTTCAATATCGCAGAAAGTGAAAAATGGATAAAGAAGTTGTGGTACTTACGTACAATGCAATATCACTCAGCAATGAAATCTATGTCATCAGGCCCGTAGCAGCATAATGAGTGGATTCAGGTACGATGATTCTAACTGAAATAAGTCACACAGAAAAAGAAACATCATAAGATATCACTAATACACGGAATGTAAACTTGGCTACAGAGGAACTGAATTACAAAACAGAGCAGGGTCTCAAATTTAGAAACCCAACTTATGCTTGCTTAAGGGGAGAGGTGAGTAGGGGTGCTGCATAAAACCAGAGATTGAAATGAGCACAGATAAAGTTCCTTAAGCCAAATATGGAATAGACAAGAGCTACTCCTTGCTCAAGGAAACGGACTCAACACCCCATATTAAACGCCTAAGAATGTACCTGACTAGGAAGTATCTTAAAACCTATGGATTGCTATGTCTCTGAAAGAGAATCAAGCGTGTGTACAGGGGTATAAACGCAGCAGTGATAGGACTGGAGAGGTTCGGTGAGCAAATGAAGACCCTTTGAAGTCATATTGCAAGGTACCCATTCCACGGGTCTCAACTCTCCAGGTTTAAGGGATTCTTCCTTCAGCTAAAACATGCATGTGGAACCCAGAGTATGATCAACCGTGTGATCGGGAGACGTGTTCCAGTATGTGTCAGTTTTCGTCCCCTGGTACTCGGGTGCAACATTCCAGACGCTTTACTAACACTCTCCCGACTTGGAGAGTCAGTGCCTTTAACCTCCTGTTTGGCCCAGTTTGCAATTTCTGCGGAAGATGAACAGGAATAGGATGAACCAATGAGAGACTAGCTGGAGGTGTCTGCACGGGCAATTTTAACTCTCATTTCCCACCAGGAAGAGGAATTAACCAAAGGCTCAGCGTGCCGTGCCGGAACCAGATTAGGGCCTGAAGCAATCATGCGGTGTTGCGCCAGCTCACAAGAAAGAGAGTTGAAGAAAGGAGCTCAGGGGCACTGTAATTCACAAACCTGCCGAGTTATAAATGACAGCTATCGTCCAAAAATATACTGAAGTAAGGCTGCCAAGAGGACTTGAAAGCGGGGCAGAATTGCAGGAAACCGATTTCAGGAGGTAGACTGGAATTGCATTTAAAGCATAGGAAAAGAGGCAGAACGTCCACAATGATGCACTTGGCCAAAAAGGGCGTATGCGTTTTTTCCTGAATATATTCAGGAAAAAACGCATACGCCCTTTTTGGCCAACCAAGCAAGCTTGCAAAGGAAATCTGCACTACAATGAAGTCTCACTTCCCCCCGGTCAAAAGGGCCATCTGAAAAAAGTGTAAAATCCAGAAAGGCAGGACAGGCCATGGAGAACTGGGAGCCTTGTTATGCTGATGGGCGGGATGTAAATTGCCAACAGCCACTCGGGAGAAGTGTATGGTGTTTCCTGAAACATCTAAAAAACAAAGCAACAGAGCCTAGGGCACTTCCACTTATGGTCCTATAGCTTAGGGAAATTAAAATCAAAAAGACACAGCCACCCCAAAGATTGGGAAGGCTCTGTTTACAAGAACCTGGTTTACGGTACAAGTTCAATATCGCAGAAAGTGAAAAATGACTAAAGAAGTTGTGGTACTTACGTACAATGCAATATCACTCAGCAATGAAATCTATGTCATCAGGCCCGTAGCAGCATAATGAGTGGATTCAGGTACGATGATTCTAACTGAAATAAGTCACACAGAAAAAGAAACATCATAAGATATCACTAATACACGGAATGTAAACTTGGCTACATAGGAACTGAATTACAAAACAGAACATGGTCTCAAATTTAGAAAACCAACTTATGCTTCCTTAAGGGGAAAGGTGAGTTGGGGTGCTGCATAAAACCAGAGATTGAAATGAGCACAGATAAAGTTCCTTAAGCCAAATATGGAATAGACAACAGCTACTCCTTGCTCAACGAAACGGACTCATCACCCCATATTAAACACCTAAGAATGTACCTGACTAGTAAGTAGCTTAAAACCTAAGGAATGCTATGTCTCCGAAAGAGAATCAAGCGTGTGTACAGGGGCATAAACGCAGCAGTGATAGGATTGGAGAGGTTCGGTGAGCAAATGAAGACCCTTTGAAGTCATATTGCATGGTACCCATTCCACGGGTCTCATCTCTCCAGGTTTAAGGGATTCTTCCTTCAGCTAAAACATGCATGTGGAACACAGAGTATGATCAACCGTGTGATTGGGAGACGTGTTCCAATATGTGTCAGTTTTCGTCCCCTGGTACTCGGGTGCAACATTCCAGACGCTTTACTAACACTCTCCCGACTTGGAGAGTCAGTGCCTTTAACCTCCTGTTTGGCCCAGTTTGCAATTTCTGCGGAAGATGAACAGGAATAGGGAGAACCAATGAGAGACTAGCTGGAGGTGTCTGGACGGGCAAATTTAACTCTCATTTCCCACCAGGAAGAGGAATTAACCAAAGGCTCAGCGTGCCGTGCCGGAACCAGATTAGGGCCTGAAGCCATCCTGCGGTGTTGCGGCCAGCTCACGAGAAAGCGAGTTTAAGAAAGGAGCTCAGGGGCACAGAAATTCACAAACCTGCAGAGTTATAAATGACAGCTATCGTCCAAAAATATACTGAAGTAAGGCTGCCAAGAGGACTTGAAAGCGGGGCAGAATTGCAGGAAACCGATTTCAGGAGGTAGACTGGAATTGCATTTAAAGCATAGGAAAAGAGGCAGAACGTCCACAATGATGCACTTGGCCAAAAAGGGCGTATGCGTTTTTTCCTGAATATATTCAGGGAAAAACGCATAGGCCCTTTTTGGCCAACCAAGCAAGCTTGCAAAGGAAATCTGCACTACAATGAAGTCTCACTTCCCCCCGGTCAAAAGGGCCATCTGAAAAAAGTGTAAAATCCAGAAAGGCAGGACAGGCCATGGAGAAGTGGGAGCCTTGTTATGCTGATGGGCGGGATGTAAATTGCCAACAGCCACTCGGGAGAAGTGTATGGTGTTTCCTGAAACATCTAAAAAACAAAGCAACAGAGCCTAGGGCACTTCCACTTATGGTCCTATAGCTTAGGGAAATTAAAAGCAACAAGACACAGCCACCCCAAAGATTGGGACGGCTCTGTTTACAAGAACCTGGTTTACGGTACAAGTTCAATATCGCAGAAAGTGAAAAATGACTAAAGAAGTTGTGGTACTTACGTACAATGCAGTATCACTCAACAAGGAAATCTAAGTCATCAGGCCCGTAGCAGCATAATGAGTGGATTCAGGTATGATGATTCTAACTGAAATAAGTCTCACAGAAAAAGAAACATCATAAGATATCACTAACACACGGAATGTAAACTTGGCTACATAGGAACTGAATTACAAAACAGAACAGGGTCTCAAATTGAGAAAACCAACTTATGCTTCCTTAAGGGGAAAGGTGAGTTGGGGTGCTGCATAAAACCAGAGATTGAAATGAGCACAGATAAAGTTCCTTAAGCCAAATATGGAATAGACAAGAGCTACTCCTTGCTCAACGAAACGGACTCAACACCCCATATTAAACGCCTAAGAGTGTACCTGACTAGGAAGTATCTTAAAACCTATGGACTGCTATGTCTCCGAAAGAGAATCAAGCGTGTGTACAGGGGCATAAACGCAGCAGTGATAGGATTGGAGAGGTTCGGTGAGCAAATGAAGACCCTTTGAAGTCATATTGCATGGTACCCATTCCACGGGTCTCAACTCTCCAGGTTTAAGGGATTCTTCCTTCAGCTAAAACATGCATGTGGAACCCAGAGTATGATCAACCGTGTGATCGGGAGACGTGTTCCAATATGTCTCAGTTTTCATCCTCTGGTACTCGGGTGCAACATTCCAGATGCTTTACTAACACTCTCCCGACTTGGAGAGTCAGTGCCTTTAACCTCCTGTTTGGCCCAGTTTGCAATTTCTGCGGAAGATGAACAGGAATAGGGAGAACCAATGAGAGACTAGCTGGAGGTGTCTGGACGGGCAAATTTAACTCTCATTACCCACCAGGAAGAGGAATTAACCAAAGGGTCAGCGTGCCGCGCCGGAACCAGATTAGGGCCTGAAGCCATCCTGTGGTGTTGCGGCCAGCTCACGAGAAAGTGAGTTGAAGAAAGGAGCTCAGGGGCACTGTAATTCACAAACCTGCAGAGTTATAAATGACAGCTATCGTCCAAAAATATACTGAAGTAAGGCTGCCAAGAGGACTTGAAAGCGGGGCAGAATTGCAGGAAACCGATTTCAGGAGGTAGACTGGAATTGCATTTAAAGCATAGGAAAAGAGGCAGAACGTCCACAATGATGCACTTGGCCAAAAAGGGCGTATGCGTTTTTTCCTGAATATATTCAGGAAAAAACGCATACGCCCTTTTTGGCCAACCAAGCAAGCTTGCAAAGGAAATCTGCACTACAATGAAGTCTCACTTCCCCCCGGTCAAAAGGGCCATCTGAAAAAAGTGTAAAATCCAGAAAGGCAGGACAGGCCATGGAGAACTGCGAGCTTTGTTATGCTGATGGGCGGGATGTAAATTGCCAACAGCCACTCGGGAGAAGTGTATGGTGTTTCCTGAAACATCTAAAAAACAAAGCAACAGAGCCTAGGGCACTTCCACTTATGGTCCTATAGCTTAGGGAAATTAAAATCAAAAAGACACAGCCACCCCAAAGGTTGGGACGGCTCTGTTTACAAGAACCTGGTTTACGGTACAAGTTCAATACCGCAGAAAGTGAAAAATGGATAAAGAAGTTGTGGTACTTACGTACAATGCAATATCACTCAGCAAGGAAATCTATGTCATCAGGCCCGTAGCAGCATAATGAGTGGATTCAGGTACGATGATTCTAACTGAAATAAGTCACACAGAAAAAGAAACATCATAAGATATCACTAATACACGGAATGTAAACTTGGCTACAGAGGAACTGAATTACAAAACAGAGCAGGGTCTCAAATTTAGAAACCCAACTTATGCTTGCTTAAGGGGAAAGGTGAGTAGGGGTGCTGCATAAAACCAGAGATTGAAATGAGCACAGATAAAGTTCCTTAAGCCAAATATGGAATAGACAACAGCTACTCCTTGCTCAAGGAAAGGGACTCAACACCCCATATTAAACGCCTAAGAATGTACCTGACTAGGAAGTATCTTAAAACCTATGGACTGCTATGTCTCCGAAAGAGAATCAAGCGTGTGTACAGGGGCATAAATGCAGCAGTGATAGGATTGGAGAGGTTCGCTGAGCAAATGAAGACCCTTTGAAGTCATATTGCATGGTACCCATTCCACGGGTCTCAACTCTCCAGGTTTAAGGTATTCTTCCTTCAGCTAAAACATGCATGTGGAACCCAGAGTATGATCAACCGTGTGATCGGGAGACGTGTTCCAATATGTGTCAGTTTTCGTCCCCTGGTACTTGGGTGCAACATTCCAGACGCTTTACTAACACTCTCCCGACTTGGAGAGTCAGTGCCTTTAACCTCCTGTTTGGCCCAGTCTGCAATTTCTGTGGAAGATGAACAGGAATAGGGAGAACCAATGAGAGACTAGCTGGAGGTGTCTGGACGGGCAAATTTAACTCTCATTTCCCACCAGGAAGAGGAATTAACCAAAGGCTCAGCGTGCCGTGTTGGAACCAGATTAGGGCCTGAAGCCATTCTGCGGTGTTGCGGCCAGCTCACGAGAAAGCGAGTTGAAGAAAGGAGCTCAGGGGCACTGTAATTCACAAACCTGCAGAGTTATAAATGACAGCTATCGTCCAAAAATATACTGAAGTAAGGCTGCCAAGAGGACTTGAAAGCGGGGCAGAATTGCAGGAAACCGATTTCAGGAGGTAGACTGGAATTGCATTTAAAGCATAGGAAAAGAGGCAGAACGTCCACAATGATGCACTTGGCCAAAAAGGGCGTATGCGTTTTTTCCTGAATATATTCAGGAAAAAACGCATACGCCCTTTTTGGCCAACCAAGCAAGCTTGCAAAGGAAATCTGCACTACAATGAAGTCTCACTTCCCCCCGGTCAAAAGGGCCATCTGAAAAAAGTGTAAAATGCAGAAAGGCAGGACAGGCCATGGAGAACTGCGAGCCTTGTTATGCTGATGGGCGGGATGTAAATTGCCAACAGCCACTCGGGAGAAGTGTATGGTGTTTCCTGAAACATCTAAAAAACAAAGCAACAGAACCTAGGGCACTTCCACTTATGGTCCTATAGCTTAGGGAAATTAAAATCAAAAAGACACAGCCACCCCAAAGGTTGGGACGGCTCTGTTTACAAGAACCTGGTTTACGGTACAAGTTCAATATCGCAGAAAGTGAAAAATGGATAAAGAAGTTGTGGTACTTACGTACAATGCAATATCACTCAGCAATGAAATCTATGTCATCAGGCCCATAGCAGCATAATGAGTGGATTCAGGTACGATGATTCTAACTGAAATAAGTCACACAGAAAAAGAAACATCATAAGATATCACTAATACACGGAATGTAAACTTGGCTACAGAGGAACTGAATTACAAAACAGAGCAGGGTCTCAAATTTAGAAACCCAACTTATGCTTGCTTAAGGGGAGAGGTGAGTAGGGGTGCTGCATAAAACCAGAGATTGAAATGAGCACAGATAAAGTTCCTTAAGCCAAATATGGAATAGACAAGAGCTACTCCTTGCTCAAGGAAACGGACTCAACACCCCATATTAAACGCCTAAGAATGTACCTGACTAGGAAGTATCTTAAAACCTATGGATTGCTATGTCTCTGAAAGAGAATCAAGCGTGTGTACAGGGGTATAAACGCAGCAGTGATAGGACTGGAGAGGTTCAGTGAGCAAATGAAGACCCTTTGAAGTCATATTGCAAGGTACCCATTCCACGGGTCTCAACTCTCCAGGTTTAAGGGATTCTTCCTTCAGCTAAAACATGCATGTGGAACCCAGAGTATGATCAACCGTGTGATCGGGAGACGTGTTCCAGTATGTGTCAGTTTTCGTCCCCTGGTACTCGGGTGCAACATTCCAGACGCTTTACTAACACTCTCCCGACTTGGAGAGTCAGTGCCTTTAACCTCCTGTTTGGCCCAGTTTGCAATTTCTGCGGAAGATGAACAGGAATAGGATGAACCAATGAGAGACTAGCTGGAGGTGTCTGCACGGGCAATTTTAACTCTCATTTCCCACCAGGAAGAGGAATTAACCAAAGGCTCAGCGTGCCGTGCCGGAACCAGATTAGGGCCTGAAGCAATCATGCGGTGTTGCGCCAGCTCACAAGAAAGAGAGTTGAAGAAAGGAGCTCAGGGGCACTGTAATTCACAAACCTGCCGAGTTATAAATGACAGCTATCGTCCAAAAATATACTGAAGTAAGGCTGCCAAGAGGACTTGAAAGCGGGGCAGAATTGCAGGAAACCGATTTCAGGAGGTAGACTGGAATTGCATTTAAAGCATAGGAAAAGAGGCAGAACGTCCACAATGATGCACTTGGCCAAAAAGGGCATATGCGTTTTTTCCTGAATATATTCAGGAAAAAACGCATACGCCCTTTTTGGCCAACCAAGCAAGCTTGCAAAGGAAATCTGCACTACAATGAAGTCTCACTTCCCCCCGGTCAAAAGGGCCATCTGAAAAAAGTGTAAAATCCAGAAAGGCAGGACAGGCCATGGAGAACTGGGAGCCTTGTTATGCTGATGGGCGGGATGTAAATTGCCAACAGCCACTCGGGAGAAGTGTATGGTGTTTCCTGAAACATCTAAAAAACAAAGCAACAGAGCCTAGGGCACTTCCACTTATGGTCCTATAGCTTAGGGAAATTAAAATCAAAAAGACACAGCCACCCCAAAGATTGGGAAGGCTCTGTTTACAAGAACCTGGTTTACGGTACAAGTTCAATATCGCAGAAAGTGAAAAATGACTAAAGAAGTTGTGGTACTTACGTACAATGCAATATCACTCAGCAATGAAATCTATGTCATCAGGCCCGTAGCAGCATAATGAGTGGATTCAGGTACGATGATTCTAACTGAAATAAGTCACACAGAAAAAGAAACATCATAAGATATCACTAATACACGGAATGTAAACTTGGCTACATAGGAACTGAATTACAAAACAGAACATGGTCTCAAATTTAGAAAACCAACTTATGCTTCCTTAAGGGGAAAGGTGAGTTGGGGTGCTGCATAAAACCAGAGATTGAAATGAGCACAGATAAAGTTCCTTAAGCCAAATATGGAATAGACAACAGCTACTCCTTGCTCAACGAAACGGACTCATCACCCCATATTAAACACCTAAGAATGTACCTGACTAGTAAGTAGCTTAAAACCTAAGGAATGCTATGTCTCCGAAAGAGAATCAAGCGTGTGTACAGGGGCATAAACGCAGCAGTGATAGGATTGGAGAGGTTCGGTGAGCAAATGAAGACCCTTTGAAGTCATATTGCATGGTACCCATTCCACGGGTCTCAACTCTCCAGGTTTAAGGGATTCTTCCTTCAGCTAAAACATGCATGTGGAACCCAGAGTATGATCAACCGTGTGATTGGGAGACGTGTTCCAATATGTGTCAGTTTTCGTCCCCTGGTACTCGGGTGCAACATTCCAGACGCTTTACTAACACTCTCCCGACTTGGAGAGTCAGTGCCTTTAACCTCCTGTTTGGCCCAGTTTGCAATTTCTGCGGAAGATGAACAGGAATAGGGAGAACCAATGACAGACTAGCTGGAGGTGTCTGGACGGGCAAATTTAACTCTCATTTCCCACCAGGAAGAGGAATTAACCAAAGGCTCAGCGTGCCGTGCCGGAACCAGATTAGGGCCTGAAGCCATCCTGCGGTGTTGCGGCCAGCTCACGAGAAAGCGAGTTTAAGAAAGGAGCTCAGGGGCACAGAAATTCACAAACCTGCAGAGTTATAAATGACAGCTATCGTCCAAAAATATACTGAAGTAAGGCTGCCAAGAGGACTTGAAAGCGGGGCAGAATTGCAGGAAACCGATTTCAGGAGGTAGACTGGAATTGCATTTAAAGCATAGGAAAAGAGGCAGAACGTCCACAATGATGCACTTGGCCAAAAAGGGCGTATGCGTTTTTTCCTGAATATATTCAGGGAAAAACGCATAGGCCCTTTTTGGCCAACCAAGCAAGCTTGCAAAGGAAATCTGCACTACAATGAAGTCTCACTTCCCCCCGGTCAAAAGGGCCATCTGAAAAAAGTGTAAAATCCAGAAAGGCAGGACAGGCCATGGAGAAGTGGGAGCCTTGTTATGCTGATGGGCGGGATGTAAATTGCCAACAGCCACTCGGGAGAAGTGTATGGTGTTTCCTGAAACATCTAAAAAACAAAGCAACAGAGCCTAGGGCATTTCCACTTATGGTCCTATAGCTTAGGGAAATTAAAAGCAACAAGACACAGCCACCCCAAAGATTGGGACGGCTCTGTTTACAAGAACCTGGTTTACGGTACAAGTTCAATATCGCAGAAAGTGAAAAATGACTAAAGAAGTTGTGGTACTTACGTACAATGCAGTATCACTCAACAAGGAAATCTAAGTCATCAGGCCCGTAGCAGCATAATGAGTGGATTCAGGTATGATGATTCTAACTGAAATAAGTCTCACAGAAAAAGAAACATCATAAGATATCACTAACACACGGAATGTAAACTTGGCTACATAGGAACTGAATTACAAAACAGAACAGGGTCTCAAATTGAGAAAACCAACTTATGCTTCCTTAAGGGGAAAGGTGAGTTGGGGTGCTGCATAAAACCAGAGATTGAAATGAGCACAGATAAAGTTCCTTAAGCCAAATATGGAATAGACAAGAGCTACTCCTTGCTCAACGAAACGGACTCAACACCCCATATTAAACGCCTAAGAGTGTACCTGACTAGGAAGTATCTTAAAACCTATGGACTGCTATGTCTCCGAAAGAGAATCAAGCGTGTGTACAGGGGCATAAACGCAGCAGTGATAGGATTGGAGAGGTTCGGTGAGCAAATGAAGACCCTTTGAAGTCATATTGCATGGTACCCATTCCACGGGTCTCAACTCTCCAGGTTTAAGGGATTCTTCCTTCAGCTAAAACATGCATGTGGAACCCAGAGTATGATCAACCGTGTGATCGGGAGACGTGTTCCAATATGTCTCAGTTTTCATCCTCTGGTACTCGGGTGCAACATTCCAGATGCTTTACTAACACTCTCCCGACTTGGAGAGTCAGTGCCTTTAACCTCCTGTTTGGCCCAGTTTGCAATTTCTGCGGAAGATGAACAGGAATAGGGAGAACCAATGAGAGACTAGCTGGAGGTGTCTGGACGGGCAAATTTAACTCTCATTACCCACCAGGAAGAGGAATTAACCAAAGGGTCAGCGTGCCGCGCCGGAACCAGATTAGGGCCTGAAGCCATCCTGTGGTGTTGCGGCCAGCTCACGAGAAAGTGAGTTGAAGAAAGGAGCTCAGGGGCACTGTAATTCACAAACCTGCAGAGTTATAAATGACAGCTATCGTCCAAAAATATACTGAAGTAAGGCTGCCAAGAGGACTTGAAAGCGGGGCAGAATTGCAGGAAACCGATTTCAGGAGGTAGACTGGAATTGCATTTAAAGCATAGGAAAAGAGGCAGAACGTCCACAATGATGCACTTGGCCAAAAACGGCGTATGCGTTTTTTCCTGAATATATTCAGGAAAAAACGCATACGCCCTTTTTGGCCAACCAAGCAAGCTTGCAAAGGAAATCTGCACTACAATGAAGTCTCACTTCCCCCCGGTCAAAAGGGCCATCTGAAAAAAGTGTAAAATCCAGAAAGGCAGGACAGGCCATGGAGAAGTGGGAGCCTTGTTATGCTGATGGGCGGGATGTAAATTGCCAACAGCCACTCGGGAGAAGTGTATGGTGTTTCCTGAAACATCTAAAAAACAAAGCAACAGAGCCTAGGGCAATTCCACTTATGGTCCTATAGCTTAGGGAAATTAAAATCAAAGAGACACAGCCACCCCAAAGGTTGGGACGGCTCTGTTTACAAGAACCTGGTTTACGGTACAAGTTCAATATTGCAGAAAGTGAAAAATGGATAAAGAAGTTGTGGTACTTACGTACAATGCAGTATCACTCAACAAGGAAATCTAAGTCATCAGTCCCGTAGCAGCATAATGAGTGGATTCAGGTACGATGATTCTAACTGAAATAAGTCACACAGAAAAAGAAACATCATAAGATATCACTAATACACGGAATGTAAACGTGGCTACACAGGAACTGAATTCCAAAACAGAACAGGGTCTCAAATTTAGAAACCCAACTTATGCTTGCTTAAGGGGAAAGGTGAGTTGGGGTGCTGCATAAAACCAGAGATTGAAATGAGCACAGATAAAGTTCCTTAAGCCAAATATGGAATAGACAAGAGCTACTCCTTGCTCAACGAAATGGACTCAACACCCCATATTAAACGCCTAAGAATGTACCTGACTAGGAAGTATCTTAAAACCTATGGATTGCTATGTCTCTGAAAGAGAATCAAGCGTGTGTACAGGGGCATAAACGCAGCAGTGATAGGACTGGAGAGGTTCGGTGAGCAAATGAAGACCCTTTGAAGTCATATTGCAAGGTACCCATTCCACGGGTCTCAACTCTCCAGGTTTAAGGGATTCTTCCTTCAGCTAAAACATGCATGTGGAACCCAGAGTATGATCAACCGTGTGATCGGGAGACGTGTTCCAATATGTGTCAGTTTTCGTCCCCTGGTACTCGGGTGCAACATTCCAGACGCTTTACTAACACTCTCCCGACTTGGAGAGTCAGTGCCTTTAACCTCCTGTTTGGCCCAGTTTGCAATTTCTGCGGAAGATGAACAGGAATAGGGAGAACCAATGAGAGACTAGCTGGAGGTGTCTGCACGGGCAAATTTAACTCTCATTTCCCACCAGGAAGAGGAATTAACCAAAGGCTCAGCGTGCCGTGCAAGAACCAGATTAGGGCCTGAAGCAATCCTGCGGTGTTGCGCCAGCTCACAACAAAGAGAGTTGAAGAAAGGAGCTCAGGGGCACTGTAATTCACAAACCTGCCGAGTTATAAATGACAGCTATCGTCCAAAAATATACTGAAGTAAGGCTGCCAAGAGGACTTGAAAGCGGGGCAGAATTGCAGGAAACCGATTTCAGGAGGTAGACTGGAATTGCATTTAAAGCATAGGAAAAGAGGCAGAACGTCCACAATGATGCACTTGGCCAAAAAGGGCGTATGCGTTTTTTCCTGAATATATTCAGGAAAAAACGCATACGCCCTTTTTGGCCAACCAAGCAAGCTTGCAAAGGAAATCTGCACTACAATGAAGTCTCACTTCCCCCCGGTCAAAAGGGCCATCTGAAAAAAGTGTAAAATCCAGAAAGGCAGGACAGGCCATGGAGAACTGGGAGCCTTGTTATGCTGATGGGCGGGATGTAAATTGCCAACAGCCACTCGGGAGAAGTGTATGGTGTTTCCTGAAACATCTAAAAAACAAAGCAACAGAGCCTAGGGCACTTCCACTTATGGTCCTATAGCTTAGGGAAATTAAAATCAAAAAGACACAGCCACCCCAAAGATTGGGACGGCTCTGTTTACAAGAACCTGGTTTACGGTACAAGTTCAATATCGCAGAAAGTGAAAAATGGATAAAGAAGTTGTGGTACTTACGTACAATGCAGTATCACTCAACAAGGAAATCTAAGTCATCAGGCCCGTAGCAGCTAAATGAGTGGATTCAGGTACGATGATTCTAACTGAAATAAGTCACACAGAAAAAGAAACATCATAAGATATCACTAATACACGGAATGTAAACTTGGCTACATAGGAACTGAATTACAAAACAGAACATGGTCTCAAATTTAGAAAACCAACTTATGCTTCCTTAAGGGGAAAGGTGAGTTGGGGTGCTGCATAAAACCAGAGATTGAAATGAGCACAGATAAAGTTCCTTAAGCCAAATATGGAATAGACAACAGCTACTCCTTGCTCAACGAAACGGACTCATCACCCCATATTAAACACCTAAGAATGTACCTGACTAGTAAGTAGCTTAAAACCTAAGGAATGCTATGTCTCCGAAAGAGAATCAAGCGTGTGTACAGGGGCATAAACGCAGCAGTGATAGGATTGGAGAGTTTCGGTGAGCAAATGAAGACCCTTTGAAGTCATATTGCATGGTACCCATTCCACGGGTCTCAAATCTCCAGGTTTAAGGGATTCTTCCTTCAGCTAAAACATGCATGTGGAACCCAGAGTATGATCAACCGTGTGATCGGGAGACGTGTTCCAATATGTTTCAGTTTTCATCCTCTGGTACTCGGGTGCAACATTCCAGACGCTTTACTAACACTCTCCCGACTTGGAGAGTCACTGCCTTTAACCTCCTGTTTGGCCCAGTTTGCAATTTCTGCAGAAGATGAACACGAATAGGGAGGCCCAATGAGAGACTAGCTGGAGGTGTCTGGACGGGCAAATTTAACTCTCATTTCCCACCAGGAAGAGGAATTAACCAAAGGCTCAGCATGCCGTGCCAGAACCAGATTAGGGCCTGAAGCCATCCTGCGGTGTTGCGGCCAGCTCACGAGAAAGCGAGTTGAAGAAAGGAGCTCAGAGGCACAGAAATTCACAAACCTGCAGAGTTATAAATGACAGCTATCGTCCAAAAATATACTGAAGTAAGGCTGCCAAGAGGACTTGAAAGCGGGGCACAATTGCAGGAAACCGATTTCAGGAGGTAGACTGGAATTGCATTTAAAGCATAGGAAAAGAGGCAGAACGTCCACAATGATGCACTTGGCCAAAAAGGGCGTATGCGTTTTTTCCTGAATATATTCAGGGAAAAACGCATACGTTCTTTTTGGCCAACCAAGCAAGCTTGCAAAGGAAATCTGCACTACAATGAAGTCTCACTTCCCCCCGGTCAAAAGGGCCATCTGAAAAAAGTGTAAAATCCAGAAAGGCAGGACAGGCCATGGAGAACTGGGAGCCTTGTTATGCTGATGGGCGGGATGTAAATTGCCAACAGCCACTCGGGAGAAGTGTATGGTGTTTCCTGAAACATCTAAAAAACAAAGCAACAGAGCCTAGGGCACTTCCACTTATGGTCCTATAGCTTAGGGAAATTAAAAGCAACAAGACACAGCCACCCCAAAGATTGGGACGGCTCTGTTTACAAGAACCTGGTTTACGGTACAAGTTCAATATCGCAGAAAGTGAAAAATGGATAAAGAAGTTGTGGTACTTACGTACAATGCAGTATCACTCAACAAGGAAATCTAAGTCATCAGGCCCGTAGCAGCATAATGAGTGGATTCAGGTATGATGATTCTAACTGAAATAAGTCACACAGAAAAAGAAACATCATAAGATATCACTAATACACGGACGTAAACGTGGCTACACAGGAACTGAATTCCAAAACAGAACAGGGTCTCAAATTTAGAAATCCAACTTATGCTTGCTTAAGGGGAAAGGTGAGTTGGGGTGCTGCATAAAACCAGAGATTGAAATGAGCACAGATAAAGTTCCTTAAGCCAAATATGGAATAGACAACAGCTACTCCTTGCTCAACGAAACGGACTCATCACCCCATATTAAACACCTAAGAATGTACCTGACTAGTAAGTAGCTTAAAACCTAAGGAATGCTATGTCTCCGAAAGAGAATCAAGCGTGTGTACAGGGGCATAAACGCAGCAGTGATAGGATTGGAGAGGTTCGGTGAGCAAATGAAGACCCTTTGAAGTCATATTGCATGGTACCCATTCCACGGGTCTCAACTCTCCAGGTTTAAGGGATTCTTCCTTCAGCTAAAACATGCATGTGGAACCCAGAGTATGATCAACCGTGTGATCGGGAGACGTGTTCCAATATGTCTCAGTTTTCATCCTCTGGTACTCGGGTGCAACATTCCAGACGCTTTACTAACACTCTCCCGACTTGGAGAGTCAGTGCCTTTAACCTCCTGTTTGGCCCAGTTTGCAATTTCTGCGGAAGATGAACAGGAAAAGGGAGAACCAATGACAGACTAGCTGGAGGTGTCTGGACGGGCAAATTTAACTCTCATTTCGCACCAGGAAGAGGAATTAACCAAAGGCTCAGCGTGCCGTGCCAGAACCAGATTAGGGCCTGAAGCCATCCTGCGGTGTTGCGGCCAGCTCACGAGAAAGCGAGTTGAAGAAAGGAGCTCAGGGGCACTGTAATTCACAAACCTGCCGAGTTATAAATGACAGCTATCGTCCAAAAATATACTGAAGTAAGGCTGCCAAGAGGACTTGAAAGCGGGGCAGAATTGCAGGAAACCGATTTCAGGAAGTAGACTGGAATTGCATTTAAAGCATAGGAAAAGAGGCAGAACGTCCACAATGATGCACTTGGCCAAAAAGGGCGTATGCGTTTTTTCCTGAATATATTCAGGAAAAAACGCATACACCCTTTTTGGCCAACCAAGCAAGCTTGCAAAGGAAATCTGCACTACAATGAAGTCTCACTTCCCCCCGGTCAAAAGGGCCATCTGAAAAACGTGTAAAATCCAGAAAGGCAGGACAGGCCATGGAGAACTGGGAGCCTTGTTATGCTGATGGGCGGGATGTAAATTGCCAACAGCCACTCGGGAGAAGTGTATGGTGTTTCCTGAAACATCTAAAAAACAAAGCAACAGAGCCTAGGGCACTTCCAATTATGGTCCGATAGCTTAGGGAAATTAAAATCAAAAAGACAGAGCCACCCAAAAGGTTGGGACGGCTCTGTTTACAAGAAACTAATTTACCGTACAAGTTCAATATCGCAGAAGTTAAAAATGGATAAAGAAGTTGTGGTACTTACGTACAATGCAATATCACTCAGCAATGAAATCTATGTCATCAGGCCCGTAGCAGCATAATGAGTGGATTCAGGTACGATGATTCTAACTGAAATAAGTCACACAGAAAAAGAAACATCATAAGATATCACTAATACACGGAATGTAAACTTGGCTACATAGGAACTGAATTACAAAACAGAACAGGGTCTCAAATTGAGAAAACCAACTTATGCTTGCTTAAGGGGAAAGGTGAGTTGGGGTGCTGCATAAAACCAGAGATTGAAATGAGCACAGATAAAGTTCCTTAAGCCAAATATGGAATAGACAAAAGCTACTCCTTGCTCAACGAAACGGACTCATCACCCCATATTAAACACCTAAGAATGTACCTGACTAGTAAGTAGCTTAAAACCTATGGACTGCTATGTCTCCGAAACAGAATCAAGCATGTGTACAGGGGCATAAACGCAGCAGTGATAGGATTGGAGAGTTTCGGTGAGCAAATGAAGACCCTTTGAAGTCATATTGCATGGTACCCATTCCACGGGTCTCAACTCTCCAGGTTTAAGGGATTCTTCCTTCAGCTAAAACATGCATGTGGAACCCAGAGTATGATCAACCGTGTGATCGGGAGACGTGTTCCAATATGTCTCAGTTTTCATCCTCTGGTACTCGGGTGCAACATTCCAGACGCTTTACTAACACTCTCCCGACTTGGAGAGTCAGTGCCTTTAACCTCCTGTTTGGCCCAGTTTGCAATTTCTGCAGAAGATGAACACGAATAGGGAGGACCAATGAGAGACTAGCTCGAGGTGTCTGGACGGGCAAATTTAACTCTCATTTCCCACCAGGAAGAGGAATTAACCAAAGGCTCAGCATGCCGTGCCGGAACCAGATTAGGGCCTGAAGCCATCCTGCGGTGTTGCGGCCAGCTCACGAGAAAGCGAGTTGAAGAAAGGAGCTCAGGGGCACTGTAATTCACAAACCTGCAGAGTTATAAATGACAGCTATCGTCCAAAAATATACTGAAGTAAGGCTGCCAAGAGGACTTGAAAGCGGGGCACAATTGCAGGAAACCGATTTCAGGAGGTAGACTGGAATTGCATTTAAAGCATAGGAAAAGAGGCAGAACGTCCACAATGATGCACTTGGCCAAAAAGGGCGTATGCGTTTTTTCCTGAATATATTCAGGAAAAAACGCACACGCCCTTTTTGGCCAACCAAGCAAGCTTCAAAGCAAATCTGCACTACAATGAAGTCTCACTTCCCCCCGGTCAAAAGGGCCATCTGAAAAAAGTGTAAAATCCAGAAAGGCAGGACAGGCCATGGAAAACTGGGAGCCTTGTTATGCTGATGGGTGGGATGTAAATTGCCAACAGCCACTCGGGAGAAGTGTATGGTGTTTCCTGAAACATCTAAAAAACAAAGCAACAGAGCCTAGGGCACTTCCACTTATGGTCCTATAGCTTAGAGAAATTAAAATCAAAAAGACACAGCCACCCCAAAGGTTGGGACGGCTCTGTTTACAAGAAACTCATTTACGGTACAAGTTCAATATCGCAGAAAGTGAAAAATGGATAAAGAAGTTGTGGTACTTACGTACAATGCAATATCACTCACAATGAAATCTATGTCATCAGGCCCGTAGCAGCATAATGAGTGGATTCAGGTACGATGATTCTAACTGAAATAAGTCTCACAGAAAAAGAAACATCATAAGATATCACTAACACACGGAATGTAAACTTGGATACATAGGAACTGAATTACAAAACAGAACAGGGTCTCAAATTTAGAAAACCAACTTATGCTTCCTTAAGGGGAAAGGTGAGTTTGGGTGCTGCATAAAACCAGAGATTGAAATGAGCACAGATAAAGTTCCTTAAGCCAAATATGGAATAGACAAGAGCTACTCCTTGCTCAAGGAAATGGACTCAACACACCATATTAAACGCCTAAGAATGTACCTGACTAGGAAGTATCTTAAAACCTATGGATTGCTATGTCTCCGAAAGAGAATCAAGCGTGTGTACAGGGGCATAAACGCAGCAGTGATAGGATTGGAGAGGTTCGGTGAGCAAATGAAGACCCTTTGAAGTCATATTGCATGGTACCCATTCCACGGGTCTCAACTCTCCAGGTTTAAGGGATTCTTCCTTCAGCTAAAACATGCATGTGGAACCCAGAGTATGATCAACCGTGTGATCGGGAGACGTGTTCCAATATGTGTCAGTTTTCGTCCCCTGGTACTCGGGTGCAACATTCCAGACGCTTTACTAACACTCTCCCGACTTGGAGAGTCAGTGCCTTTAACCTCCTGTTTGGCCCAGTTTGCAATTTCTGCGGAAGATGAACAGGAATAGGGAGAACCAATGAGAGACTAGCTGGAGGTGTCTGGACGGGCAAATTTAACTCTCATTTCCCACCAGGAAGAGGAATTAACCAAAGGCTCAGCTTGCCGTGCCGGAACCAGATTAGGGCCTGAAGCCATCCTGCGGTGTTGCGGCCAGCTCACGAGAAAGCGAGTTGAAGAAAGGAGCTCAGGGGCACAGAAATTCACAAACCTGCAGAGTTATAACTGACAGCTATCGTCCAAAAATATACTGAAGTAAGGCTGCCAAGAGGACTTGAAAGCGGGGCAGAATTGCAGGAAACCGATTTCAGGAGGTAGACTGGAATAGCATTTACAGCATAGGAAAAGAGGCAGAACGTCCACAATGATGCACTTGGCCAAAAAGGGCGTATGCGTTTTTTCCTGAATATATTCAGGAAAAAACGCATACGCCCTTTTTGGCCAACCAAGCAAGCTTGCAAAGGAAATCTGCACTACAATGAAGTCTCACTTCCCCCCGGTCAAAAGGGCCATCTGAAAAAAGTGTAAAATCCAGAAAGGCAGCACAGGCCATGGAGAACTGGGAGCCTTGTTATGCTGATGGGCGGGATGTAAATTGCCAACAGCCACTCGGGAGAAGTGTATGGTGTTTCCTGAAACATCTAAAAAACAAAGCAACAGAGCCTAGGGCACTTCCACTTATGGTCCTATAGCTTAGGGAAATTAAAATCAAAAAGACACAGCCACCCCAAAGTTTGGGATGGCTCTGTTTACAAGAACCTCATATACGGTACAAGTTCAATATCGCAGAAAGTGAAAAATGGATAAAGAAGTTGTGGTACTTACGTACAATGCAATATCACTCAGCAATGAAATCTATGTCATCAGGCCCGTAGCAGCATAATGAGAGGACTAAGTACGATGAATCTAACTGAAATAAGTCACACAGAAAAAGAAACATCATAAGGTATCACTAATACACGGAATGTAAACTTGGCTACACAGGAACTGAATTCCAAAACAGAACAGGGTCTCAAATTTAGAAAACCAACTTATGCTTGCTTAAGGGGAAACGTGAGTTGGGGTGCTGCATAAAACCAGAGATTAAAATGAGCACAGATAAAGTTCCTTAAACCAAATATGGAATAGACAAGAGCTACTCCTTGCTCAACGAAATGGACTCAACACCCCATATTCAACGCCTAGGAATATACCTGACTAGTAAGAATCATAAAACCTATGGATTTATATATCTCTGTAAGGGAATCAAGAGTGTGTACAGCGGCATTAAAGCAGTGAAAATCAGGTAAATCCCATAATAAAAATAAATTTCTTAAACAAAACACAATGACAGTGAAATAGAGAGAAATAGTTAAGTAATTCATTCAAGGCTTCTGATGCAACCTGCATTTACCACATCTACACCCAGAGCTGGGTGACACATAAGGCTGGACACTTGGGGCTCATAAGATTGGTGAGGTTCGGTGAGCAAATGAAGACCTTTGAAGTCATATTGCATGGTACCCATTCCATGGGTCTCAACTCTCCAGGTTTAAGGGATACTTCCTTCAGCTAAAACATGCATGTGGAACCCAGAGTATGATCCACCATGTGATCGAGAAACATGTTCAAATGTGTCTCACTTTTCATTCCCTGGTACTCGGGTGCAACATGCCAGACGCTTTACTAACACTCTCCTGACTTGGACAGTCAGTGCCTTTAACCTCCTGTTTGGCCCAGTTTGCAATTTCTGCGGAAGATGAACAGGAATAGGGAGAACCAATGAGAGACTAGCTGGAGGTGTCTGGACGGGCCAATTTAACTCTCATTTCCCACCAGGAAGAGGAATTAACCAAAGGCTCAGCGTGCCGTGCCGGAACCAGATTAGGGCCTGAAGCCATCCTGCGGTGTTGCGGCCAGCTCACAAGAAAGCGAATTGAAGAAAGGAGCTCAGGGGCACTGTAATTCACAAACCTGCAGAGTTATAAATGACAGCTATCGTCCAAAAATATACTGAAGTAAGGCTGCCAAGAGGACTTGAAGCGGGGCAGAATTGCAGGAAACCGATTTCAGGAGGTAGACTGGAATTGCATTTAAAGCATAGGAAAAGAGGCAGAACGTCCACAATGATGCACTTGGCCAAAAAGGGCGTATGCGTTTTTTCCTGAATATATTCAGGAAAAAACGCATACGCCCTTTTTGGCCAACCAAGCAAGCTTGCAAGGAAATCTGCACTACAATGAAGACTCACTTCCCCCCTGTCAAAAGGGCCATCTGAAAAAAGTGTAAAATCCAGAAAGGCAGGACAGGCCTTGGAGAACTGGGAGCCTTGTTATGCTGATGGGCGGGATGTAAATTGCCAACAGCCACTCGGGAGAAGTGTATGGTGTTTCCTGAAACATCTAAAAATCAAAGCAACAGAGCCTAGGGCACTTCCACTTATGGTCCTATAGCTTAGAGAAATTAAAAGCAAAAAGACACAGCCACCCCAAAGTTTGGGACGGCTCTGTTTACAAGAACCTGGTTTATGGTACAAGTTCAATATCGCAGAAAGTGAAAAATGGATAAAGAAGTTGTGGTACTTACGTACAATGCAGTATCACTAAGCAATGAAATCTATGTCATCAGGCCCGTAGCAGCATAATGAGTGGATTCAGGTATGATGACTCTAACTGAAATAAGTCACACAGGAAAAGAAACATCATAAGATATCACTAATACACGGAATGTAAACTTGGCTACATAGGAACTGAATTACAAAACAGAACAGGGTCTCAAATTTAGAAACCCAACTTATGCTTGCTTAAGGGGAAAGGTGAGTTTGGGTGCTGCATAAAACCAGAGATTGAAATGAGCACAGATAAAGTTCCTTAAGCCACATATGGAATAGACAAGAGCTACTCCTTGCTCAACGAAATGGACTCAACACCCCATATTAAATGCCTAAGAGTGTACCTGACTAGGAAGTATCTTAAAACCTATGGATTGCTATGTCTCCGAAAGAGAATCAAGCGTGTGTACAGGGGCATAAAGGTAGCAGTGATAGGACTGGAGAGGTTCGGTGAGCAAATGAAGACCCTTTGAAGTCATATTGCATGGTACCCATTCCACGGGTCTCAACTCTCCAGGTTTAAGGGATTCTTCCTTCAGCTAAAACATGCATGTGGAACCCAGAGTATGATCAACCGTGTGATCGGGAGACGTGTTCCAATATGTGTCAGTTTTCGTCCCCTGGTACTCGGGTGCAACATTCCAGACGCTTTACTAACACTCTCCCGACTTGGAGAGTCAGTGCCTTTAACCTCCTGTTTGGCCCAGTTTGCAATTTCTGCGGAAGATGAACAGGAATAGGGAGAACCAATGACAGACTAGCTGGAGGTGTCTGGACGGGCAAATTTAACTCTCATTTCCCACCAGGAAGAGGAATTAACCAAAGGCTCAGTGTGCCGTGCCGGAACCAGATTAGGGCCTGAAGCCATCCTGCAGTGTTGAGACCAGCTCACGAGAAAGCGAGTTGAAGAAAGGAGCTCAGGGGCACAGAAATTCACAAACCTGCAGAGTTATAAATGACAGCTATCGTCCAAAAATATACTGAAGTAAGGCTGCCAAGAGGACTTGAAAGCGGGGCAGAATTGCAGGAAACCGATTTCAGGAGGTAGACTGGAATTGCATTTAAAGCATAGGAAAAGAGGCAGATGGTCCACAATGATGCACTTGGCCAAAAAGGGCGTATGCGTTTTTTCCTGAATATATTCAGGAAAAAACGCATACGCCCTTTTTGGCCAACCAAGCAAGCTTGCAAAGGAAATCTGCACTACAATGAAGTCTCACTTCCCCCTGGTCAAAAGGGCCATCTGAAAAAAGTGTAAAATCCAGAAAGGCAGGACAGGCCATGGAGAACTGGGAGCCTTGTTATGCTGATGGGCGGGATGTAAATTGCCAACAGCCACTCGGGAGAAGTGTATGGTGTTTCCTGAAACATCTAAAAAACAAAGCAACAGAGCCTAGGGCACTTCCACTTATGGTCCTATAGCTTAGGGAAATTAAAATCAAAAAGACACAGCCACCCCAAAGTTTGGGAAGGCTCTGTTTACAAGAACCTCATATACGGTACAAGTTCAATATCGCAGAAAGTGAAAAATGGATAAAGAAGTTGTGGTACTTACGTACAATGCAGTATCACTCAGCAATGAAATCTATGTCATCAGGCCCGTAGCAGCATAATGAGAGGACTAAGTACGATGAATCTAACTGAAATAAGTCACACAGAAAAAGAAACATCATAAGGTATCACTAATACACGGAATGTAAACTTGGCTACACAGGAACTGAATTCCAAAACAGAACAGGGTCTCAAATTTAGAAACCCAACTTATGCTTGCTTAAGGGGAAAGGTGAGTTGGGGTGCTGCATAAAACCAGAGATTGAAATGAGCACAGATAAAGTTCCTTAAGCCAAATATGGAATAGACAAAAGCTACTCCTTGCTCAACGAAACAGACTCATCACCCCATATTAAACACCTAAGAATGTACCTGACTAGTAAGTAGCTTAAAACCTAAGGAATGCTATGTCTCTGAAAGAGAATCAAGCGTGTGTACAGGGGCTTAAACGCAGCAGTGATAGGATGGGAGAGGTTTGGTGAGCAAATGAAGACCCTTTGAAGTCATATTGCATGGTACCCATTCCACGGGTCTCAACTCTCCAGGTTTAAGGTATTCTTCCTTCAGCTAAAACATGCATGTGGAACCCAGAGTATGATCAACCGTGTGATCGGGAGACGTGTTCCAATATGTGTCAGTTGTCGTCCCCTGGTACTCGGGTGCAACATTCCAGACGCTTTACTAACACTCTCCCGACTTGGAGAGTCAGGGCCTTTAACCTCCTGTTTGGCCCAGTTTGCAATTTCTGCGGAAGATGAACAGGAATAGGGAGAACCAATGAGAGACTAGCTGGAGGTGTCTGGATGGGCAAATTTAACTCTCATTTCGCACCAGGAAGAGGAATTAATCAAAGGCTCAGCGTGCCGTGCCGGAACCAGATTAGGGCCTGAAGCAATCCTGCGGTGTTGCGGCCAGCTCACGAGAAAGCGAGTTGAAGAAAGGAGCTCAGGGGCACTGTAATTCACAAACCTGCCGAGTTATAAATGACAGCTATCGTCCAAAAATATACTGAAGTAAGGCTGCCAAGAGGACTTGAAAGCGGGGCAGAATTGCAGGAAACCGATTTCAGGAGGTAGACTGGAATTGCATTTACAGCATAGGAAAAGAGGCAGAACGTCCACAATGATGCACTTGGCCAAAAAGGGCGTATGCGTTTTTTCCTGAATATATTCAGGAAAAAACGCATACGCCCTTTTTGGCCAACCAAGCAAGCTTGCAAAGGAAATCTGCACTACAATGAAGTCTCACTTCCCCCCGGTCAAAAGGGCCATCTGAAAAAAGTGTAAAATCCAGAAAGGCAGGACAGGCCATGGAGAACTGCGAGCTTTGTTATGCTGATGGGCGGGATGTAAATTGCCAACAGCCACTCGGGAGAAGTGTATGGTGTTTCCTGAAACATCTAAAAAACAAAGCAACAGAGCCTAGGGCACTTCCACTTATGGTCCTATAGCTTAGGGAAATTAAAATCAAAAAGACACAGCCACCCCAAAGGTTGGGACGGCTCTGTTTACAAGAACCTGGTTTACGGTACAAGTTCAATACCGCAGAAAGTGAAAAATGGATAAAGAAGTTGTGGTACTTACGTACAATGCAATATCACTCAGCAAGGAAATCTATGTCATCAGGCCCGTAGCAGCATAATGAGTGGATTCAGGTACGATGATTCTAACTGAAATAAGTCACACAGAAAAAGAAACATCATAAGATATCACTAATACACGGAATGTAAACTTGGCTACAGAGGAACTGAATTACAAAACAGAGCAGGGTCTCAAATTTAGAAACCCAACTTATGCTTGCTTAAGGGGAAAGGTGAGTAGGGGTGCTGCATAAAACCAGAGATTGAAATGAGCACAGATAAAGTTCCTTAAGCCAAATATGGAATAGACAAGAGCTACTCCTTGCTCAAGGAAATGGACTCAACACCCCATATTAAACGCCTAAGAATGTACCTGACTAGGAAGTATCTTAAAACCTATGGACTGCTATGTCTCCGAAAGAGAATCAAGCGTGTGTACAGGGGCATAAACGCAGCAGTGATAGGATTGGAGAGGTTCCCTGAGCAAATGAAGACCCTTTGAATTCATATTGCATGGTACCCATTCCACGGGTCTCAACTCTCCAGGTTTAAGGTATTATTCCTTCAGCTAAAACATGCATGTGGAACCCAGAGTATGATCAACCGTGTGATCGGGAGACGTGTTCCAATATGTGTCAGTTTTCCTCCCCTGGTACTCGGGTGCAACATTCCAGACGCTTTACTAACACTCTCCCGACTTGGAGAGTCAGTGCCTTTAACCTCCTGTTTGGCCCAGTTTGCAATTTCTGCGGAAGATGTACAGGAATAGGGAGAACCAATGACAGACTAGCTGGAGGTGTCTGGACGGGCAAATTTAACGCTCATTTCGCACCAGGAAGAGGAATTAACCAAAGGCTCAGCGTGCCGTGCCGGAACCAGGTTAGGGCCTGAAGCAATCCTGCGGTGTTGCGGCCAGCTCACGAGAAAGCGAGTTGAAGAAAGCAGCTCAGGGGCACTGTAATTCACAAACCTGCAGAGTTATAAATGACAGCTATCGTCCAAAAATATACTGAAGTAAGGCTGCCAAGAGGACTTGAAAACGGGGCAGAATTGCAGGAAACCGATTTCAGGAGGTAGACTGGAATTGCATTTAAAGCATAGGAAAAGAGGCAGAACGTCCACAATGATGCACTTGGCCAAAACGGGCGTATGCGTTTTTTCCTGAATATATTCAGGCAAAAACGCATACGCCCTTTTTGGCCAACCAAGCAAGCTTGCAAAGGAAATCTGCACTACAATGAAGTCTCACTTCCCCCCGGTCAAAAGGGCCATCTGAAAAAAGTGTAAAATGCAGAAAGGCAGGACAGGCCATGGAGAACTGGGAGCCTTGTTATGCTGCTGGGCATGATTTAAATTGCCAACAGCCACTCGGGAGAAGTGTATGGTGTTTCCTGAAACATCTAAAAAACAAAGCAACAGAGCCTAGGGCACTTCCACTTATGGTCCTATAGGTTAGTTAATTTAAAATCAAAAAGACACAGCCACCCTAAATGTTGGGACGGTTCTTTTTACTGGAATCTCTTCTACGGCACAAGGTAAATATCCCAGAGAGCAAATAATGGATAAAGAAGTTGCGGTACTTATGTACAACAGAATACCACTCAGCAATGAAATCTATGTCACCATGCCCGTACCAGCATAATGAGTGGATTGAGGCATGATGATTCTAAGTGAAATAAGTCACACAGAAAAAGAAACATCATAAGGTATCACTAATACACGGAATGTGAACTTGGCTACACATGAACTGAATTACAAAACAGAACAGGGTCTCAAGTTTAGAAAACTAACTTATGCTTGCTTAAGGGGGAAGGTGAGTTGGGGTGCTGCATTAAACCAGAGTTTGAAATTAGCACAGATAAAGTTCCTTAAGCCAAATATGGAATAGACAAGACCTACCCCTTGCTCAAGTAAATGGATTCAACAATGAGGTATCACCTCACACCTGGTAGAATAGGCATCATAGAAAATCTACAAGCAAAAAATGCTGGAAAGGGTGTGGAGAAAAGGAACCCTCTTCCACTATTGTTGGGAATATAAATTGATACAGTCACTATGGAGAACAATATGAAATTTCTTAAGAAACTAACAATAGAATTACCATATGATACAGCAATCCCAGTACTGGACATATACCCAGACAAAACCATAAATCAAAAAGAGACATTCACCGCAATGTTCATTGCATCACTATTTACAATATCGAGGTAATGGAAGCAACCTAAATGCCCACAGACAGACGAATGCATAAAGCCGTGGTACATATATAAAATGGAATATTACTAAGCCATGAAAAGGAATGAAATTGGGTCATTTGTAGAGACGTCGATGCATCTAGAGACTGTCATACAGAGTGAAGTAAGTCAGAAAGAGAAAAACAAATCTTGCATATTCATGCATATATGTGGAACCTAGAAAACCTGTACAGATTAACCATTTTGCAAGGCATAAATAGAGCAACAGATGTAGACAACAAACGTATGGACAACAAGGGGGGAAAGCTGTTGGGGGGGGTGGTGGGAGGAGTTGAGAGACTGGGATTGGCATGTATACATTTATATGTATAAAATAGATAACCAATAAGAACCTGCTGTATAAAAATATAAAATAAAATTCAAAATTAAAAAGAAATAAAATTTAAAAAATAGAAAAAACAATTATTCCCTTCACATACATGTATTTATATGAATAAATTATTTCCATGCTTATATCTGTAAATACAAAAAAGAGGAATAAAATCTACCTTGAACCCAAAACGAAAAAGAGAAAAAAAACACAGAACCCACCAGTTCCACAGAGGAAAACCGTATCAGGGCACTTGCTCCAGTTGTAAACAATTCTGAAGTTGGTCAGTGGTGGGGAATCGTCTCCCATTCAGCCAGAAGCCCCCACGCAACAAGCGTCCTCATTGCAAAGCTGGGGCACCGTGCCGAGGCATCTGTGAGTAAACGTGAGCTGAGCCCCAGGCCAGTTGCTGCTGAACTATTCCCACCCATCCCAGGTAAAACACCTGAATATATACAAGGACTTGAAAGCCTAGAGGGAGGGCCATAGAGCCACACGAGTGACAGCATGCCGGCCGACTTGGTGCCTGCAGGCCAGCCAGGATGGTCCTGGCCCTGGGTGCTCTTCTGGAAGATTTCCATTTCCCTGCCTGAGATACCCGTCCTGTCCCTGCCCCCACTGCTTTTTTCCTTCCTCACCTCTGCCCAGGGAGAAATTCCAGCAGCAGGTATGGGTGACACATCTTCTTCTTTAGCAGGTGGCAGCCTGGCAACTGCTGCAGAAAGTCCAGCAGAGCCCCACTCACACTGGGCCACCCACAAAGCCGTGGCCTCTCACTCCCTCCCACCAGCCCAGCCCCGAGACTGCTGACAGGGCAGAGAAAATGGCGTCAGGCACGGCTGCAGGGGCTCTTGCTGCCTGGAGTGGTATTTATAGTGATCTCAACCCAGGCACACCTGGGGAGGGCTGGCCGGCACGGTAAGGCTGCCCAGGTCAGCCAATCATCACCCCTCAGGGGCTCACAGTTGCAGAAAATGGAACTTGCTGAACCGGCCAGGTCCAAGGAACAGGTGTGGGCTCCTGAGAGTCAGGATAGACAAGGGGCTGCAGCTTTGGCTTGTTTTCTAATCATTTTATCTGGCCCATGAGTGGGAGACAACTTCAAGAAAACCCTCTCCTAATGAGAGGAACCCAGGAGTCAGGGAGAGGAGGGGTGGGTGGTGGTTGGAGACACAGGCCTGGTGCCCCGGGTGCAGTGGAAGTCTCTGGAAGACCAGGTGGAGGGAGGCCTCACGGAGTGATGCCCAGGGTCACAGACCTGTCGCAGCTGCTGTTTGTTAGTTCAAGTCCTGCTCTGAGGTGCTCTGTGTCAGCTCTGAGCCACAGGTGAGCTGGGGGTGCTCTGCAATGAGGGCTATGTGCACGGTTCCTGTGTGCCCAGCCCTGCCACAGTACCTGCAAGGGTAGCTCTGTATCCTGGGAGGGGCCTGACCACGAGAGCCCTGTGGGCTGGGGTGGGGGTGGGGTACCTGCCCAGGTGAGCTCCATATTCTGGGATTGGTCTGACCACGAGAGCCCCATGGGCTGCTGGGGACCTGGTAAATGATGTCAGGACAGTCAGTGAAGCCACCGAGGATATACCTCCAGTTGCTCCTAATTCCTACACCCTGCTGGTCATTCTACCAACCACCAGGACATGGTATTCTGTATTAGTCTTCAATGATGCCTTCTTTTGTATTCCATTAGTCCCAGAGTCACAAGAAATTTTGGCTTGTGAGTGGCAGGACTCAACATACAACTAAAACAATACTTCCGGGCCGTCTGGCCCCAAGGGTGCAAAAATTCCCACACCATCTTTGGGGAAAGCTTAGCTGAAGACCTAAAAGTTCTACCTCTGGAAAAGGAAACCCTCCTTCAATATGCAGACGACATTCTGATCGCCAGCCCTACTAAGGAGGCCTCTGAACTACCAAGCCAATAAAGGATAGAAGTTGTCCAAGAAAAAGCTCAAATATCACAGACTGCCGTGACCTGCCTGGGCTTCATTCTCACAGAAGGTTGGAGAAGTCCATCCCAGGAAAGGGAAGAAACCATTTTCAGCCTTACCCCTTTCTAAAACTAGAAGACAGCTTAGGGGTTCCTGGGGAGGCCAGGGTTTGCTGCTTCTGGATCCCTAACTACAGTCTACTAGCTGGGCCTCTATATGAAACACTGAAAGGAAAAGATGATGATCCTTTTGAATAGAATCCAGAAGTGGCCTTTCAAGAATGGAAAGAGCAGTCAATTCAGACCCTTGCCCTGGAACTCCCTAATTTAGCTAAACCCTTTGACCTTTACATTCCCGGTGAAAGGTGAATCGCCATTGGAGAATTAGTGCAAAACCTGGGACCACTTGAAATGGAACAATGCAAGAATGCCATCCAGGTAGGATAAACTATGGTCACCAAGGGGCTTGGCCCACTGCCACATCTGGCCAAGATACTGGCGGTATCTAAAAACCTGGAAATCAGCAGCCCAAAAGGCCACCTCCCTCCTAAGGGAAAAGGACCCCACGTGGTGATCCTAACCACCAACCATGCCCTGAAGTTGCAGGGTTCGCTCCGTGGGCACACCGACCTCGAGTGAGGAGGCCCTCCAACTCCAACATCCAGAGAGATAACCGGGGGCAACAGGGCACCATGACGACTCGTGTGAACATCACTTGACCTGGAGTTTCTCTCATAAAACAACAAGAGTGTGTCCCAAAAGAGTAGACTACTGCTTGCAGGACTTACTGCACCCAGAGGGGAGCTAATAATCTTGGCGGGGGAACCGTATATCACACTGTCACCATAGAAAAGCCTACAGACACCGTGATGATGGTGGCCAGTAAGACCGGCTGGACTCTTGTTTACTTCAAAAGGCTGTTGACTCAGTGGCCATCATGGTCCTTGATCACCACTGACCCTGGACTGTCTGGGAGTTGAGCGGGCAGGGCTCTGACACCTGGTGCTGTTTGTACGTTAATTCAGGGGCCTAATTGAAGAAAGCGCAGACTACTGGTCAGAGCATCTAGGCTGGCAGAAACGGTCGGCCTAAGGTGGCCGAACAAATGTGGGGCGGGGTGAAACCGGCCCCCACAGCGTCTCTGCACATCTCTTTCCTGGACCCTTAAAGGTCATTAGAATCTATAACACTTCCAATGCTGGTGCTCAGGTGGACGAGCAGGGAGGCAGGGGGCCTGGGGACAATCAACGTCACCTGGAGGCTGCTGGGGAGAAGCTCTGACCCTCGCCCCAGGGTATGAGGGCTCCCAACTCAGCACTCAGCAGTTACAGAAGAAGGGTCTGCACCCTCAGCACTCCAAGAATGAGGAACGGGACAAAAGGCAGAGGGGGGGTTTGTCCCCAGCAAAGCCCATTAAAAATCCCTGGGAGATAAAAATAGAATCTGGGCAATAAAGTCAAGTCTAACCTTTTTTATCCTTTGTGCTTTGTCTAATTTCACGTGCTCCTAGGGTCCCGCATGCAGAGGTTCCACACCCGGCACTTCAGACCAGATTTCCTAGTGCAGAATGGCTGGGTCGACACCTCAGCTCCTGGGGCCCAGTGCAGACTCCGCGATATAGAGCCTGAGCTACAGCCAACCCGGCCCTCGAGAGCTCCGCCCCCTCCCTCCCACTGACTCTGACAGGATCTCTACACAGCAGCCCAGCCCACAGCCCACGGGGTAGTACATGCTCTCACCTCTCCATTCTCTGATCAAAATATAAAGTTTCCTTTGCTTGTGAACCAAACTCAGTCTCGATCTGTTGGCCCCAATGACACTGGGCAGGGGGACACTTGTTGGGGTCCACTCTGGAGGATCAGTAACAGAAATTGAGACTATTGTAACCTCAATGAACAGATGTGTGAGCCAAAGTGTAGTTAACATAGAACAGTGTATAAGGCTCGGGTAAAATAAGATGTTTCTAACACTTCCATTGGATATTTCCATCACTTTATTATAAGCAAGTTCAGTGAAAAGGTTTGTCTTATTTGTCAGCTCAATATTAGAGAAATGAAGTGATTTCTTTCCAAGGATGTACATCTAATAATCTTGGTTAAACCTTCAATCTTGTTTTAAATGCTTTTCCATTGAAATGCTTTTTTTTTTAATGCTTTTCCATTGAAATGCTTTTTTTTTTTAAATTTAATTAAATTTTTTTAAATGCTTTTCCATTTCAGCTCCCCCATTTCTGAGAAGTATAAAATCTTATAATTTATTATTACCAAAGGGGAAAGGTGGGAGGAGGGATAAATTAACAGTTTGGGATTAACACATACACACTGCTATGTATAAAATAGATCATCAACAAGGAACTACTGTATAGCACAGGGAACTACACTCAACATTTTGCAATAACCTATAAGGGGAAATAATCTGAAAAAGAATAGATATTTTTATTGACATCATCTATCAATGACAGTTAAAGTGTAACCTAAGGGAAGCTGGTGGTGAGTGCTTCTGACCCTGAAGACTTCAATCATCTAAAGTTTGGACTCTGCCTACTTCCCAAGGCCCTTAATGAACATATGTGTAGCCGTAGCTTAAAAAATTCCCCAGTTTGGGTTTCGGGGAGACACTGATTTTGAAAAAGCCCTGGTGTTCTCCTTACATGAATGGGACTCTTCCTACTGCTAAAACATGTCTGTCACACCCAGAGGATGGTATACCGTCTGATCGGGAAGAGTTTGGAAAAGGCATCTCATCTCCTCATCTCCTGGTGCTCGGGTTCACCCCTCCAGCGTCTTTACTAACAGTCTCCCCACTTGGAGATGTCAGCACTGTCAACATCCTGTTGCGTACAGTTTGGAATTTGTCCAGAGGATGAAGCGGAAGGATGAGGAACAATGAGAGACAAGTCCTACGTGTTCAGACAGGCACATGTCACTCTAATTTCCAATCAGGAAGACGAATTGACCAAAGGCTAGGGTTGCCCATGGAAACAGTATAGGGCTTGAGGAAATCCCGCTGCTTTGTGGCCAGTTCCCATAAACACAAGTTGAACAATAGAACTCAGGGGCAGTAAAATTCACAAAACTGCAGAGTTGAAAATATCCATCACTGAAAAATGTCTTGAGGAAAGTCAGAGAAAAGGACTTGTAAGCAAGGGAGAATGGCAGGAAAGGGATTTGAGGAGGTAGAAAGGACTCGCCATTAAGCACAAGAAAAGGAGCTGAACATTGCCAACATTGCAGTTGGCCAAAAAGGGTGTATGCGTTTTTTTGTGTATATATTCAAGAAAAGAGCGTACACCTTTTTAGCCACCCAAACAGGTGGGCACTGGAAGTCAATACTACAAAAGACATCACTTTGCATCAGTCAGAAGAGCCATCCTCATAAAGCGTAAACAACAGAAATGCAGGACAGGGCAAGGAGAAGAGGGAGCCCTGTGAGACTTATAGTGGAAATGTATATTGCCAACGGCCATTCTGGAGAAGTGTATTGTGTTTACTAAAGCATCTAAACAATGAGCTACAGAGCATAGGGCACTTGCACTCATGGGCGTATATCTTGGGAAAAACAAAACTCGAGAGGACACAGGCACCCCAATGTTTACCCCCTCTCTGTTTAAAAGATCCTCGACTAGGATATAACTTAAATGTCTCTGGAGGGAAAAAATGGATAGAGATGTGGTACTTAGGTAGAGTGGAATATTATTCAGCCTGGAAATCAATGAAATATGGCCAGCTGTAACAACTCCGGAGGAGTTACGTATGATCATTCTAAGTGACAGAATTCAAAAAGAAAAGGACACATATCATAAGATATCACTTAAAGGTGGAATCCAAAATGGCTACACATGAAATAAATTACAAAACAAAACCATAGTCAAATATGTAGAAAACACGCATAAGGCTGCTAAACGGGAAAGGTGGGGAGGGGTGAGGCATCATCCAGGAGGTTGAAATTAGCAAAGATACCATTCCAAATACCAAACTGATAATCAACAAGGCCTACACGGTAGCTAAAAGAACTGCACTCAGCACACTCAAGTCACCGGAAAAGAATATATACGACTGGTAAGAATCTGAAAAAGAATTTATTGATGTCTCTCTGTACGTGAATCAAGTGGATGTACAGCAGCAAGAAACAGAGCTTTGAAAATCAGCTGTAACCAATATAGTAATAAATTGAAAAAAATAAACGACAGAGAGACAGAGAAAACCTCTTACAACTTTTCCTCAGGGACGGTGATGCAACATGGATTGAACACATCTAGACCCACAGCAGGATGAGACATAAGGCTGGAAACTGTTTGCGCTAAGAGAAATGTGAGGTTGGGTGAGGAAATGCACACCCTTTAAAGTAATACTACCTGGTACCCATTCAATGGGTCCCAAATCTGCAGGTTCAAGGGATCTTCCTACAGCTAAAACATGCATGGAAAACCCAGAGGACTGTACACCATGTGATGCACCTCATTTATCCTCTCCTGGTGCTCCTGTTCACCATTCCAGCCACGTTACTTAGAAGCTCCCCACTTGGAGAATCAGCACATTTAAACTTCTGTTTCACACATTTTGCAAATTGTGAGGAGGATGAACGGGAAGAGGGGGAACCAATGAGAGAAGAGTTGTAGGGGTTTGGACGGGCACATATCACTCTAATTTCCCATTAAGAATAAGAATTAAAAAAAGGCTCAGCCTGCCTCGCCGGAGCCAAAATAGGGCCTGAAGCAATCCTGCGGGTTTGAGGCCAGCTCACAAAAGAGCAACTTAAAACATGGAGCTCAGGGTCACTGCAATTCACAAACCTGCAGAGTTATAAATGAAAACTAACGTCCAAAAATATGTTGAGGTAAGGCAAAGAAGAGGATCTGAATGCAAGACAGAATTGCAAGAAACAGATTTCAAGAGATAGATTGGACTCGTCTTTAACGCACATGAAAAGCGGCAGAATTTCGACAATGATGCAGTTGGCCCAAAAGGGCGTATGCGATTTTTCCTGATTATATCCAGGAAAAAACGCATACGCACTTTATGGGCAACGAAGCAAGCAAGCAATGCAAATGTGCACAACAAAGAAGTCTCATTTCCCACCGGTCAAAAGGGCCATCCTAAAAAGTTGTAAAAACCAGAAATGCAGGACAGGCCATGGAGAACAGGGAGCCTTTATACGCTGATGGGCAGTGTGTGAACTGCCGAGAGCCACTCTGGAGAAGTGTATGGTGGTTCCTAAATCATCTAAAAACAGAGCTACAGAGCATAGGACACTTCCAATCATGGGAGTATATCTAGGGAAGTCTAAAAATCAACAAGACACAAGCACACCACAGTTTAGGGCTACTCTGTTTACAAGAACCTCAACTTCAGTACACCTTAAATATCCCAGGAAAGAGAACAATGGATAAAGAAGATGTGGTACTTATGTACAATGGAATATCTCTTCACCATGAAATCAATGTAATAAGGCTAGTAGAAGGATAAAGAGTGGATTTAGGTCCGATAATACTACTTGAAATAAGTCAAACAGAAAAAGAAACATATCATAAGATATCACTTATAGAGGGAGGGTAAATATGGCTGCACAAGAAATGAATTACAGAACAGAACAGTGTCTCACATTTAGAAAACACACTTATGTCAGCTTAAGGGGAAAGGAGAGGTGGGGTGATGCATAAAACCAGAGTTTGAAATGAGCACAGATACCGTTCAAGAAACCAAATAGGTATTAGACAAGATCTACACCTTGCTCAATGAACTGGCCTCAACACACCCTATACACCGCAGAGAAATATATCTGAGTAATAAGAATCTTAAAACCCATGTATTGATCTATCTCCATAAGGGAATCAAGTGTGTGCAGAGCGGCACAAACACAGTAGTAAAAATGAGCTAAACCCCATTATAGAAATAAATGTTAAAAACAAAACGCAGAAACAATGAAAGAGAGAAAAATTCTTACAAAATTCGCTCAGGGGCTGTGATGCAACCTGGATTGACCACATATAAACCCACAGCTGGATAAGACATAAGGCTGGACACTTGGGGCTGAGAGGATTGGTGAGCTTCGGTGAGCAACTGCCGAAAGTTTAATGCAATACTTCATGCTACTCATTCCAAGGGTCCCAACACTCCAGGTTGAAGGGAATCTTCCTACAGCTAAACCATGCTTGGGAAACCCAGCGACTGATCGGGAAAGGTTTCTAAAACGCACCACATTTTTCCTCTCCTGGGGCTCCGGATCGACATTCCAGCCGCTTTACTAACAACATCCCCACATGGAGAGTCAATGCCTTTAAGTTCTGGTATCGCACAGTCTTCAGTTAGTGCGGAGGATGAATGGGAATAGGGGGAACCAGTGAGAAACTAGCTGTAGCGGTTTCAATGTGCACATGTCACTCTAATTTCACATCAGTAAGAAGAATGAACCAAAGGCACAGCAAGGTGCCCCAGAAGAAGAATAGGGCTTCAAGGAATCCTGTGGTTATGGGGCAAGATCACAAAACTAAGAGCTGAAAAATGGAGCTAAGGGCCACTGCAATTCAGAAACCTGACTTGCCCAAAAAGGGCGTATGCGTTTTTTCCTGAATATATTCAGGAAAAAACGCATACGCCCTTTTAGGCCAACCAAGCAAGCTTGCAAAGGAAATCTGCACTACAATGAAGTCTCAATTCCCCCTGGTCAAAAGGGCCATCTGAAAAAAGTGTAAAATCCATAAAGGCATGACAGGCCATGGAGAACTGGGAGCCATCTTATGCTGATGGGCAGGATGTAAATTGCCAACAGCCACACGGGAGAAGTGTATGGTGTTTCTTGAAACATCTAAAAAACAAAGCAACAGAGCCTAGGGCACTTCCACTTATGGTACTATAGTTTAGGGCAATTAAAATCAAAAAGACACAGCCACCCCAAAGTTTGGGATGGCTCTGTTTACAAGAACCTCATATACGGTACAAGTTCAATATCGCAGAAAGTGAAAAATGGATAAAGAAGTTGTGGTACTACGTACAATGTAATATCACTAGCAATGAAATCTATGTCATCAGGCCCGTAGCAGCATAATGAGTGGACTAAGTACGATGAATCTAACTGAAATAAGTCACACAGAAAAAGAAACATCATAAGGTATCACTAATACATGGAATGTAAACTTGGCTACACAGGAACTGAATTCCAAAATAGAACAGGGTCTCAAATTTAGAAAACCAACTTATGCTTGCTTAAGGGGAAAGGTGAGTTGGGGTGCTGCATAAAACCAGAGATTGAAATGAGCACAGATAAAGTTCCTTAAGCCAAATATGGAATAGACAACAGCTACTCCTTGCTCAACGAAACGGACTCATCACCCCATATTAAACGCCTAAGAATGTACCTGACTAGTAAGTAGCTTAAAACCTATGGATTGCTATGTCTCCGAAAGAGAATCAAGCGTGTGTACAGGGGCATAAACACAGCAGTGATAGGATTGGAGAGGTTCGGTGAGCAAATGAAGACCCTTTGAAGTCATATTGCATGGTACCCATTCCACGGGTCTCAACTCTCCAGGTTTAAGGGATTCTTCCTTCAGCTAAAACATGCATGTGGAACCCAGAGTATGATCAACCGTGTGATCGGGAGACGTGTTCAAATATGTCTCAGTTTTCATCCTCTGGTACTCGGGTGCAACATTCCAGACGCTTTACTAACACTCTCCCCACTTGGAGGTTCACTGCCTTTAACCTCCTGTTTGGCCCAGTTTGCAATTTCTGCAGAAGATGAACAGGAATAAGGAGGACCAATGAGAGACTAGCTGGAGGTGTCTGGACGGGCCAATTTAACTCTCATTTCCCACCAGGAAGAGGAATTAACCAAAGGCTCAGCGTGCCGTGCCGGAACCAGATTAGGGCCTGAAGCCATCCTGCAGTGTTGCGACCAGCTCACGAGAAAGCGAGTTGAAGAAAGGAGCTCAGGGCCACAGAAATTCACAAACCTGCAGAGTTATAAATGACAGCTATCGTCCAAAAATATACTGAAGTAAGGCTGCCAAGAGGACTTGAAAGCGGGGCAGAATTGCAGGAAACCGATTTCAGGAGGTAGACTGGAATTGCATTTAAAGCATAGGAAAAGAGGCAGAACGTCCACAATGATGCACTTGGCCAAAAAGGGCGTATGCGTTTTTTCCTGAATATATTCAGGAAAAAACGCATACGCCCTTTTTGGCCAACCAAGCAAGCTTGCAAAGGAAATCTGCACTACAATGAAGTCTCACTTCCCCCCGGTCAAAAGGGCCATCTGAAAAAAGTGTAAAATGCAGAAAGGCAGGACAGGCCATGGAGAACTGGGAGCCTTGTTATGCTGATGGGCGGTATGTAAATTGCCAACAGCCACTCGGGAGAAGTGTATGGTGTTTCCTGAAACATCTAAAAAACAAAGCAACAGAGCCTAGGGCACTTCCACTTATGGTCCTATAGCTTAGGGAAATTAAAATCAAAAAGACACAGCCACCCCAAAGTTTGGGATGGCTCTGTTTACAAGAACCTCATATACGGTACAAGTTCAATATCGCAGAAAGTGAAAAATGGATAAAGAAGTTGTGGTACTTACGTACAATGCAATATCACTCAGCAATGAAATCTATGTCATCAGGCCCGTAGCAGCATAATGAGAGGACTAAGTACGATGAATCTAACTGAAATAAGTCACACAGAAAAAGAAACATCATAAGGTATCACTAATACACGGAATGTAAACTTGGCTACACAGGAACTGAATTCCAAAACAGAACAGGGTCTCAAATTTAGAAACCCAACTTATGCTTGCTTAAGGGGAAAGGTGAGTTGGGGTGCTGCATAAAACCAGAGATTGAAATGAGCACAGATAAAGTTCCTTAAGCCAAATATGGAATAGACAAGAGCTACTCCTTGCTCAACGAAATGGACTCAACACCCCATATTCAACGCCTAGGAATATACCTGACTAGTAAGAATCATAAAACCTATGGATTTATATATCTCTGTAAGGGAATCAAGAGTGTGTACAGCGGCATTAAAGCAGTGAAAATCAGGTAAATCCCATAATAAAAATAAATTTCTTAAACAAAACACAATGACAGTGAAATAGAGAGAAATACTTAAGTAATTCATTCAAGGCTTCTGATGCAACCTGCATTTACCACATCTACACCCAGAGCTGGGTGACACATAAGGCTGGACACTTGGGGCTCATAAGATTGGTGAGGTTCGGTGAGCAAATGAAGACCTTTGAAGTCATATTGCATGGTACCCATTCCATGGGTCTCAACTCTCCAGGTTTAAGGGATACTTCCTTCAGCTAAAACATGCATGTGGAACCCAGAGTATGATCCACCATGTGATCGAGAAACATGTTCAAATGTGTCTCACTTTTCATTCCCTGGTACTCGGGTGCAACATGCCAGACGCTTTACTAACACTCTCCTGACTTGGAGAGTCAGTGCCTTTAACCTCCTGTTAGGCCCAGTTTGCAATTTCTGCGGAAGATGAACAGGAATAGGGAGAACCAATGAGAGACTAGCTGGAGGTGTCTGGACGGGCAAATTTAACTCTCATTTCCCACCAGGAAGAGGAATTAACCAAAGGCTCAGCGTGCCGTGCCGGAACCAGATTAGGGCCTGAAGCCATCCTGCGGTGTTGCGGCCAGCTCACAAGAAACCGAGTTGAAGAAAGGAGCTCAGGGGCACAGAAATTCACAAACCTGCAGAGTTATAAATGACAGCTATCGTCCAAAAATATACTGAAGTAAGGCTGCCAAGAGGACTTGAAGCGGGGCAGAATTGCAGGAAACCGATTTCAGGAGGTAGACTGGAATTGCATTTAAAGCATAGGAAAAGAGGCAGAACGTCCACAATGATGCATTTGGCCAAAAAGGGCGTATGCGTTTTTTCCTGAATATATTCAGGAAAAAACACATACGCCCTTTTTGGCCAACCAAGCAAGCTTGCAAGGAAATCTGCACTACAATGAAGTCTCACTTCCCCCCGGTCAAAAGGGCCATCTGAAAAAAGTGTAAAATGCAGAAAGGCAGGACAGGCCATGGAGAACTGGGAGCCTTGTTATGCTGATGGGCGGGATGTAAATTGCCAACAGCCACTCGGGAGAAGTGTATGGTGTTTCCTGAAACATCTAAAAATCAAAGCAACAGAGCCTAGGGCACTTCCACTTATGGTCCTATAGCTTAGAGAAATTAAAAGCAAAAAGACACAGCCACCCCAAAGGTTGGGACGGCTCTGTTTACAAGAACCTGGTTTACGGTACAAGTTCAATATCGCATAAAGTGAAAAATGGATAAAGAAGTTGTGGTACTTACGTACAATGCAGTATCACTAAGCAATGAAATCTATGTCATCAGGCCCGTAGCAGCATAATGAGTGGATTCAGGTATGATGATTCTAACTGAAATAAGTCACACAGGAAAAGAAACATCATAAGATATCACTAATACACGGAATGTAAACTTGGCTACATAGGAACTGAATTACAAAACAGAACAGGGTCTCAAATTTAGAAACCCAACTTATGCTTGCTTAAGGGGAAAGGTGAGTTTGGGTGCTGCATAAAACCAGAGATTGAAATGAGCACAGATAAAGTTCCTTAAGCCACATATGGAATAGACAAGAGCTACTCCTTGCTCAACGAAATAGACTCAACACCCCATATTAAATGCCTAAGAGTGTACCTGACTAGGAAGTATCTTAAAACCTATGGATTGCTATGTCTCCGAAAGAGAATCAAGCGTGTGTACAGGGGCATAAAGGTAGCAGTGATAGGACTGGAGAGGTTCGGTGAGAAATGAAGACCCTTTGAAGTCATATTGCATGGTACCCATTCCACGGGTCTCAACTCTCCAGGTTTAAGGGATTCTTCCTTCAGCTAAAACATGCATGTGGAACCCAGAGTATGATCAACCGTGTGATCGGGAGACGTGTTCCAATATGTGTCAGTTTTCGTCCCCTGGTACTCGGGTGCAACATTCCACACGCTTTACTAACACTCTCCCGACTTGGAGAGTCAGTGCCTTTAACCTCCTGTTTGGCCCAGTTTGCAATTTCTGCGGAAGATGAACAGGAATAGGGAGAACCAATGAGAGACTAGCTGGAGGTGTCTGGACGGGCAAATTTAACTCTCATTTCCCACCAGGAAGAGGAATTAACCAAAGGCTCAGCGTGCCGTGCCAGAACCAGATAAGGTCCTGAAGCCATCCTGCGGTGTTGCGGCCAGCTCACGAGAAAGCGAGTTGAAGAAAGGAGCTCAGGGGCACTGTAATTCACAAACCTGCAGAGTTATAAATGACAGCTATCGTCCAAAAATATACTGAATTAAGGCTGCCAAGAGGACTTGAAAGCATTGCAGAATTACAGGAAACCGATTTCAGGAGGTAGACTGGAATTGCATTAAAAGCATAGGAAAAGAGGCAGAACATCCACAATGATGCACTTGGCCAAAATATATTCAGGAAAAAACGCATACGCCCTTTTTGGCCAACCAAGCAAGCTTGCAAAGGAAATCTGCACTACAATGAAGTCTCACTTCCCCCCGGTCAAAAGGGCCATCTGAAAAAAGTGTAAAATCCAGAAAGGCAGGACAGGCCATGGAGAACTGGGAGCCTTGTTATGCTGCTGGGCATGATTTAAATTGCCAACAGCCACTCGGGAGAAGTGTATGGTGTTTCCTGAAACATCTAAAAAACAAAGCAACAGAGCCTAGGGCACTTCCACTTATGGTCCTATAGGTTAGTTAATTTAAAATCAAAAAGACACAGCCACCCTAAATGTTGGGACGGTTCTTTTTACTGGAATCTCTTCTACGGCACAAGGTAAATATCCCAGAGAGCAAATAATGGATAAAGAAGTTGCGGTACTTATGTACAACAGAATACCACTCAGCAATGAAATCTATGTCACCATGCCCGTACCAGCATAATGAGTGGATTGAGGCATGATGATTCTAAGTGAAATAAGTCACACAGAAAAAGAAACATCATAAGGTATCACTAATACACGGAATGTGAACTTTGCTACACATGAACTGAATTACAAAACAGAACAGGGTCTCAAGTTTAGAAAACTAACTTATGCTTGCTTAAGGGGGAAGGTGAGTTGGGGTGCTGCATTAAACCAGAGTTTGAAATTAGCACAGATACCATTCCATAAGCCAAATATGGAATAGACAAGACCTACCCCTTGCTCAACTAAATGGATTCAACAATGAGGTATCACCTCACACCTGGTAGAATAGGCATCATAGAAAATCTACAAGCAAAAAATGCTGGAAAGGGTGTGGAGAAAAGGAACCCTCTTCCACTATTGTTGGGAATATAAATTGATACAGTCACTATGGAGAACAATATGAAATTTCTTAAGAAACTAACAATAGAATTACCATATGATACAGCAATCCCAGTACTGGACATATACCCAGACAAAACCATAAATCAAAAAGAGACATTCACCGCAATGTTCATTGCATCACTATTTACAATATCGAGGTAATGGAAGCAACCTAAATGCCCACAGACAGACGAATGCATAAAGCCGTGGTACATATATAAAATGGAATATTACTAAGCCATGAAAAGGAATGAAATTGGGTCATTTGTAGAGACGTCGATGCATCTAGAGACTGTCATACAGAGTGAAGTAAGTCAGAAAGAGAAAAACAAATCTTGCATATTCATGCATATATGTGGAACCTAGAAAACCTGTACAGATTAACCATTTTGCAAGGCATAAATAGAGCAACAGATGTAGACAACAAACGTATGGACAACAAGGGGGGAAAGCTGTTGGGGGGGGTGGTGGGAGGAGTTGAGAGACTGGGATTGGCATGTATACATTTATATGTATAAAATAGATAACCAATAAGAACCTGCTGTATAAAAATATAAAATAAAATTCAAAATTAAAAAGAAATAAAATTTAAAAAATAGAAAAAACAATTATTCCCTTCACATACATGTATTTATATGAATAAATTATTTCCATGCTTATATCTGTAAATACAGAAAAGAGGAATAAAATCTACCTTGAACCCAAAACGAAAAAGAGAAAAAAAACACAGAACCCATTAGTTCCACAGAGGAAAACCGTATCAGGGCACTTGCTCCAGTTGTAAACAATTCTGAAGTTGGTCAGTGGTGGGGAATCGTCTCCCATTCAGCCAGCAGCCCCCACGCAACAAGCGTCCTCATTGCAAAGCTGGGGCACCGTGCCGAGGCATCTGTGAGTAAACGTGAGCTGAGCCCCAGGCCAGTTGCTGCTGAACTATTCCCACCCATCCCAGGTAAAACACCTGAATATATACAAGGACTTGAAAGCCTAGAGGGAGGGCCATAGAGCCACACGAGTGACAGCATGCCGGCCGACTTGGTGCCTGCAGGCCAGCCAGGATGGTCCTGGCCCTGGGTGCTCTTCTGGAAGATTTCCATTTCCCTGCCTGAGATACCCGTCCTGTCCCTGCCCCCACTGCTTTTTTCCTTCCTCACCTCTGCCCAGGGAGAAATTCCAGCAGCAGGTATGGGTGACACATCTTCTTCTTTAGCAGGTGGCAGCCTGGCAACTGCTGCAGAAAGTCCAGCAGAGCCCCACTCACACTGGGCCACCCACAAAGCCGTGGCCTCTCACTCCCTCCCACCAGCCCAGCCCCGAGACTGCTGACAGGGCAGAGAAAATGGCGTCAGGCACGGCTGCAGGGGCTCTTGCTGCCTGGAGTGGTATTTATAGTGATCTCAACCCAGGCACACCTGGGGAGGGCTGGCCGGCACGGTAAGGCTGCCCAGGTCAGCCAATCATCACCCCTCAGGGGCTCACAGTTGCAGAAAATGGAACTTGCTGAACCGGCCAGGTCCAAGGAACAGGTGTGGGCTCCTGAGAGTCAGGATAGACAAGGGGCTGCAGCTTTGGCTTGTTTTCTAATCATTTTATCTGGCCCATGAGTGGGAGACAACTTCAAGAAAACCCTCTCCTAATGAGAGGAACCCAGGAGTCAGGGAGAGGAGGGGTGGGTGGTGGTTGGAGACAGAGGCCTGGTGCCCCGGGTGCAGTGGAAGTCTCTGGAAGACCAGGTGGAGGGAGGCCTCACGGAGTGATGCCCAGGGTCACAGACCTGTCGCAGCTGCTGTTTGTTAGTTCAAGTCCTGCTCTGAGGTGCTCTGTGTCAGCTCTGAGCGACAGGTGAGCTGGGGGTGCTCTGCAATGAGGGCTATGTGCACGGTTCCTGTGTGCCCAGCCCTGCCACAGTACCTGCAAGGGTAGCTCTGTATCCTGGGAGGGGCCTGACCACGAGAGCCCTGTGGGCTGGGGTGGGGGTGGGGTACCTGCCCAGGTGAGCTCCATATTCTGGGATTGGTCTGACCACGAGAGCCCCATGGGCTGCTGGGGACCTGGTAAAGGATGTCAGGACAGTCAGTGAAGCCACCGAGGATATACCTCCAGTTGCTCCTAATTCCTACACCCTGCTGGTCATTCTACCAACCACCAGGACATGGTATTCTGTATTAGTCTTCAATGATGCCTTCTTTTGTATTCCATTAGTCCCAGAGTCACAAGAAATTTTGGCTTGTGAGTGGCAGGACTCAACATACAACTAAAACAATACTTCCGGGCCGTCTGGCCCCAAGGGTGCAAAAATTCCCACACCATCTTTGGGGAAAGCTTAGCTAAAGACCTAAAAGTTCTACCTCTGGAAAAGGAAACCCTCCTTCAATATGCAGACGACATTCTGATCGCCAGCCCTACTAAGGAGGCCTCTGAACTACCAAGCCAATAAAGGATAGAAGTTGTCCAAGAAAAAGCTCAAATATCACAGACTGCCGTGACCTGCCTGGGCTTCATTCTCACAGAAGGTTGGAGAAGTCCATCCCAGGAAAGGGAAGAAACCATTTTCAGCCTTACCCCTTTCTAAAACTAGAAGACAGCTTAGGGGTTCCTGGGGAGGCCAGGGTTTGCTGCTTCTGGATCCCTAACTACAGTCTACTAGCTGGGCCTCTATATGAAACACTGAAAGGAAAAGATGATGATCCTTTTGAATAGAATCCAGAAGTGGCCTTTCAAGAATGGAAAGAGCAGTCAATTCAGACCCTTGCCCTGGAATTCCCTAATTTAGCTAAACCCTTTGACCTTTACATTCCCGGTGAAAGGTGAATCGCCATTGGAGAATTAGTGCAAAACCTGGGACCACTTGAAATGGAACAATGCAAGAATGCCATCCAGGTAGGATAAACTATGGTCACCAAGGGGCTTGGCCCACTGCCACATCTGGCCAAGATACTGGCGGTATCTAAAAACCTGGAAATCAGCAGCCCAAAAGGCCACCTCCCTCCTAAGGGAAAAGGACCCCACGTGGTGATCCTAACCACCAACCATGCCCTGAAGTTGCAGGGTTCGCTCCGTGGGCACACCGACCTCGAGTGAGGAGGCCCTCCAACTCCAACATCCAGAGAGATAACCGGGGGCAACAGGGCACCATGACGACTCGTGTGAACATCACTTGACCTGGAGTTTCTCTCATAAAACAACAAGAGTGTGTCCCAAAAGAGTAGACTACTGCTTGCAGGACTTACTGCACCCAGAGGGGAGCTAATAATCTTGGCGGGGGAACCGTATATCACACTGTCACCACAGAAAAGCCTACAGACACCGTGATGATGGTGGCCAGTAAGACCGGCTGGACTCTTGTTTACTTCAAAAGGCTGTTGACTCAGTGGCCATCATGGTCCTTGATCACCACTGACCCTGGACTGTCTGGGAGTTGAGCGGGCAGGGCTCTGACACCTGGTGCTGTTTGTACGTTAATTCAGGGGCCTAATTGAAGAAAGCGCAGACTACTGGTCAGAGCATCTAGGCTGGCAGAAACGGTCGGCCTAAGGTGGCCGAACAAATGTGGGGCGGGGTGAAACCGGCCCCCACAGCGTCTCTGCACATCTCTTTCCTGGACCCTTAAAGGTCATTAGAATCTATAACACTTCCAATGCTGGTGCTCAGGTGGACGAGCAGGGAGGCAGGGGGCCTGGGGACAATCAACGTCACCTGGAGGCTGCTGAGGAGAAGCTCTGACCCTCGCCCCAGGGTATGAGGGCTCCCAACTCAGCACTCAGCAGTTACAGAAGAAGGGTCTGCACCCTCAGCACTCCAAGAATGAGGAACGGGACAAAAGGCAGAGGGGGGGGTTTGTCCCCAGCAAAGCCCATTAAAAATCCCTGGGAGATAAAAATAGAATCTGGGCAATAAAGTCAAGTCTAACCTTTTTTATCCTTTGTGCTTTGTCTAATTTCACGTGCTCCTAGGGTCCCACATGCAGAGGTTCCACACCCGGCACTTCAGACCAGATTTCCTAGTGCAGAATGGCTGGGTCGACACCTCAGCTCCTGGGGCCCAGTGCAGACTCCGCGATATAGAGCCTGAGCTACAGCCAACCCGGCCCTCGAGAGCTCCGCCCCCTCCCTCCCACTGACTCTGACAGGATCTCTACACAGCAGCCCAGCCCACAGCCCACGGGGTAGTACATGCTCTCACCTCTCCATTCTCTGATCAAAATATAAAGTTTCCTTTGCTTGTGAACCAAACTCAGTCTCGATCTGTTGGCCCCAATGACACTGGGCAGGGGGACACTTGTTGGGGTCCACTCTGGAGGATCAGTAACAGAAATTGAGACTATTGTAACCTCAATGAACAGATGTGTGAGCCAAAGTGTAGTTAACATAGAACAGTGTATAAGGCTCGGGTAAAATAAGATGTTTCTAACACTTCCATTTGATATTTCCATCACTTTATTATAAGCAAGTTCAGTGAAAAGGTTTGTCTTATTTGTCAGCTCAATATTAGAGAAATGAAGTGATTTCTTTCCAAGGATGTACATCTAATAATCTTGGTTAAACCTTCAATCTTGTTTTAAATGCTTTTCCATTGAAATGCTTTTTTTTTAATGCTTTTTTTAATGCTTTTCCATTGAAATGCTTTTTTTTTTTAAATTTAATTAAATTTTTTAAATGCTTTTCCATTTCAGCTCCCCCATTTCTGAGAAGTATAAAATCTTATAATTTATTATTACCAAAGGGGAAAGGTGGGAGGAGGGATAAATTAACAGTTTGGGATTAACACATACACACTGCTATGTATAAAATAGATCATCAACAAGGAACTACTGTATAGCACAGGGAACTACACTCAACATTTTGCAATAACCTATAAGGGGAAATAATCTGAAAAAGAATAGATATTTTTATTGACATCATCTATCAATGACAGTTAAAGTGTAACCTAAGGGAAGCTGGTGGTGAGTGCTTCTGACCCTGAAGACTTCAATCATCTAAAGTTTGGACTCTGCCTACTTCCCAAGGCCCTTAATGAACATATGTGTAGCCGTAGCTTAAAAAATTCCCCAGTTTGGGTTTCGGGGAGACACTGATTTTGAAAAAGCCCTGGTGTTCTCCTTACATGAATGGGACTCTTCCTACTGCTAAAACATGTCTGTCACACCCAGAGGATGGTATACCGTCTGATCGGGAAGAGTTTGGAAAAGGCATCTCATCTCCTCATCTCCTGGTGCTCGGGTTCACCCCTCCAGCGTCTTTACTAACAGTCTCCCCACTTGGAGATGTCAGCACTGTCAACATCCTGTTGCGTACAGTTTGGAATTTGTCCAGAGGATGAAGCGGAAGGATGAGGAACAATGAGAGACAAGTCCTACGTGTTCAGACAGGCACATGTCACTCTAATTTCCAATCAGGAAGACGAATTGACCAAAGGCTAGGGTTGCCCATGGAAACAGTATAGGGCTTGAGGAAATCCCGCTGCTTTGTGGCCAGTTCCCATAAACACAAGTTGAACAATAGAACTCAGGGGCAGTACAATTCACAAAACTGCAGAGTTGAAAATATCCATCACTGAAAAATGTCTTGAGGAAAGTCAGAGAAAAGGACTTGTAAGCAAGGGAGAATGGCAGGAAAGGGATTTGAGGAGGTAGAAAGGACTCGCCATTAAGCACAAGAAAAGGAGCTGAACATTGCCAACATTGCAGTTGGCCAAAAAGGGTGTATGCGTTTTTTTGTGTATATATTCAAGAAAAGAGCGTACACCTTTTTAGCCACCCAAACAGGTGGGCACTGGAAGTCAATACTACAAAAGACATCACTTTGCATCAGTCAGAAGAGCCATCCTCATAAAGCGTAAACAACAGAAATGCAGGACAGGGCAAGGAGAAGAGGGAGCCCTGTGAGACTTATAGT